>NC_057809.1:212768199-212878292 GCF_018294505.1 Triticum aestivum
CAGGGATACCTTGCCGCCGTGCCGCCATCCCCAATGCCCCAGGACCGCCTCGCCATCGCCGTTCGCCGGAACCGCGTCCTCGACCTCCCCCTCGACAGACTCCGTCAACCCTCACCGCTCGTACCCCTACATCGGGGGTGAGCTCTCCGCCGTTCCCCCTTTCCTGCTCGCCCAACCCCGCGCCCCCCCGCGGATGGCGGCACCCGCGCCCGCCTCTCGCGCTCTGGCCCCGCGCTCACCGCCGTCGGGTCGCGTCCTGCTCCGTCCGGCCGTGCCAGTCGCCCTCGTGCCGACCGCACCCCCCACGCTGATTGCACTCGCCCGGCCGACCTGCCCGCGCATGCTGTGATCCTGTGCGGCCGTCGCCCTCGTGCCCGAACATCGGCGCCTGCCTTCGGCGCGTGCGCCACCCAACGCCCGGCTCCCGACATGCGCCGCAGCTGCTACTCCCTGCCGCCCTCGCTCGCTATCGCCCGCCACCTGCTGGTGCTGCTGCTGGCCGGCTACCCCGCTGCCGGCGTCGGCCATTGCCTCGCTGGGGCCAGGTTCGGCCACCGTGCCCCTGCCCCTCCCCTCTGTTCGTGCACATGAGGGAGGTGGACTGAGCCACTTACATGTGGGGCCCTCCCCCCTTAAATCAAATAAAAAGAAAAAGAGTAGAGAAAAATGAAATTGAAAAAGGGATAATAATATGTACTAATTAATTAATTAATTAGTACTGTAATTAAATTAATTAACCTTGCTTAGATTAGCCTAATTAACTTGATTAGCAAAAATTAACTCTGTTAATTAGTGTAGAGGCAATGACAAACAGACCCCCACCGGTCAGTTGACTGGTCAATGGTCAACTTTGACCACTGACGTTATGCTGATATCATGATGACGTAATAAATGCTTCTCTATTTAATTAATTCTGTTAATTCTAAAAATGAACTAAAACTTTGATAACTCATAGAAAATAAACCGTAACTCGGATGAAAATACTTTGTACATGAAAGTTGCTCAGAATGATGAGATGAATCCGAATACGCAGCCCGTTCGTCCACCACACATCCCTAGCATAGCGAACACACAACTTTCCCCCTTCGATTCATCTGTTCGAAAATGCGAAACACCGAGGATACTTTCTCAGATGTTTCCCCCCTTTGCCGGTATCAGCTAGTACCGCGTTAGATCACCTCTAGCACCATGTATTGTCTTGTTATGCTTTGATTGCTCTGTTGTTTATTGTGTTTCCCCTCCGTTACTTCTTTCCGGTATACCCCAAGACCATGGTTGAACCAGTGCTCGACTATTTCACCGTCGAGGATCTGTACCAGTCTATAGAGCTTCCAGGCAAGCCCTCCCCTTGATCACCAGATATCGCCTATTCTTCTCTCTATTGCTTGCATTAGAGTAGTGTAGCATGTTACTGCTTTACGTTAATCCTATCCTGATGCATAGCCTGTCATTGTTGCTACAGTAGTTGATACCTTACCTGCCATCTTAAATGCTTAGTATAGGATGCTAGTTTATCATCAGTGGCCCTACATTCTTGTCTGTCTGCTATGCTATACTATCGGGCCGTGATCACTTGGGAGGTGATCACGGGTATATACTTATATACATATTATATGATACCTGTGGTGACTAAAGTCGGGTCGGCTCGTAGAGTACCCGCGAGTGATTCACGGATTGGGTCTGAAAGGACGTTTGTCCCGACGGCCCTCTGAGTGGATCTTTGTGGCGGAGCGACAGGGTAGGTTGAGACCACCTAGGAGAGAGGTGGGTCTGGCCCTGGTCGGCGTATGTGGTTATTTCAAAATAACATGCTTAACGACATCTGGGTATTTGATCTGAGTCTGGCCATTGGCCTATATGCACTAACCAACTATGCGGGAACAGTTATGGGCACTCGACGTCGTGGTATCCGCCGAAGCCTTATTGACGTCAGCGACTGGGCGGCGCGCGCCGGGTTGGACTGCAACGCCTGCTCTTGTATAAGGGAGGCTAGGTCTGTTCGCCGGCCGCGTTCGCAACATGTAGGTGTGCAATGGGCGATGGGCCTAGACCCCTGCGCCATAGGATTTAGACCGGCCTGCTGACCTCTCCGTTGGGCGTAGGTAGGGCTGCGACGTGTTGATCTTTCGAGGCCGGGTATGACCCAGGAAAGGGTGACCGGCCAAAGGGGATCGAGCGTGTTGGGAAATGTGGTGCACCCCTACAGGGAAGTTTATCTATTCGAATAGTCGTGTCCCTCGGTAAAAGGACGACCCGGAGTTGTACCTTGACCTCATGACAACTAGAACCGGATACTTAATAAAATACACCCTTCCAAGTGCCAGATACAACCCGGTGATCGCTCTCTCATAGGGCGACGAGGGGAGGATCGTCAGGTAGGATTATGTTATGTGATGATACTTGGTTAACTTACCATCTACTCTCTTCTTCTGCTTCAAGATGGAGGCTGCCAGGAGCGTAGTCTTCGCTAGGACTAGCTATCCCCCTCTTATTCTGGCATTATGCAGTTCAGTCCACATATACTACCCCTTTCATTGATACCAATGCATATGTAGTGCAGTTCCTTGCTTGCGAGTACTTTGGATGAGTACTCACGGTTGCTTTGCTCCCCATTTTCCCCCTTTTTGTACCTGGTTGTCGCAAACAGATGCTAGAGTCCAGGAGCCAGAGGATCTCGAGGATGATTCTACATGGAGTTTGACTTCGAGGAGTAGTTAGGAGGTCCCAGGAAGGAGGCCTTGCCTTTTCGATCATTGCTACTTTTGTGCTAGCCCTCTTAAGGAAAACTTGTTTAGCTTATGTCTGTACTCAGATATTGTTGCTTCCGCTGACTCGTCTATGATCGAGCTCTTGTATTCGAGCCCTCGAGGCCCCTGGCTTGTAATATAAAGCTTATATTTTTTTAATTTGTGTCTATAGTTGTGTTGTGATATCTTCCCGTGAGTCCTTGATCTGATCGTACACAATTGCGTGTATGATTAGTGTACGGTTAAATCGGGAGCATCACAAGTTGGTATCAGAGCCGACTGCCTGTAGGAATCCCCTTTCCAAACTCCTTGGCCGAAGTTGAGTCTAGTCATTGTGAAACTTTTACTAACATGGTTGTGTGGCTTACGGGCCCACGTCGCCATTGGGTGGTATTAGGATCTTTTACTCCTCGATCCTTACTCTGGGACTCTAATCTCTCTTCTATTCGGGTTAAATGGTTTTACTAAATCTGACTCTAGGTTCTCGTAACTACTTCTCTCGGAGAGCCCCTTATCACAGATGATCACCTACTGCACCAGAAGATTTTGAAGATACTCTTTGATCATTCCCAAGACCCTTGTGCCCTCTTCCTTTTCAATTCCCTATTACCGATATATCCATATGGATAATGACATACACTTGTTGTTCATACAACTACTCTGAGTTTCTCTTGTTATTACAAGATGCATCGAATTGCTCTCCGACTCTTAAGAATCCTGTGTACCACTGCTTTGCAGTTCTTTGCCACATGAATACCCCTGCGGATAATTCTTCACACTTGCCGAGTATCCTCTCATCCCAAGTTGTTAATGTGTTTCACAAAGGTCTATGAAATACAATCCGATCTTTCAAAAATCCTCAACAGCCAATTGCTCTTGAAATTCTTGCTTGCCTGCATTATGATTAATCCCATCACTTTGGTAATCTTATTGGCATCCTTTGTCATTGTCATTTTGAGTCTGTTGATTCAATATGTTGCGAATTCTCGCAATCCTCAATCAGATCCTAGAACTCACCCTTCCAGCTCAGACATCATTTTTAACATGGGCTGGATCTCGCCCAATCAAATTACCATCGATTGTACCCCTAAGCATGCTCAGCTTATTGATACGTCTCCGTCGTATCTACATTTCCAAACACTTTTGCCCTTGTTTTGGACTCTAACTTGCATGGTTTGAATAGAACTAACCTGGACTAACGCTGTTTTCAGCAAAATTGCCATGGTGTTATTTTTGTGCAGAAATAAAAGTTCTCGGAATGACCTGAAAATCAACGGAGAATTATTTTGGAATATATAATAAATATTGGAAGGAAGATCCACATTTATGTCTACTACACAACCTTCTTCTTGTAGACGTTGTTGGGCCTCCAAGTGCAGAGGTTTGTAGGACAGTAGCAAATTTCCCCCAAGTGGATGACCTAAGGTTTATCAGTCTGTGGGAGGCGTAGGATGAAGATGGTCTCTCTCAAGCAACCCTGCAACCAAATAACAAAGAGTCTCTTGTGTCCCCAACACACCCAATACAATGGTAAATTGTATAGGTGCACTAGTTCGGCGAAGAGATGGTGATACAAGTGGTATATGGATGGTAGATAAAGGTTTTTGTAATCTGAAAATATAAAAACAGCAAGGTAACTAATGATAAAAGTGAGCGTAAACGGTATTGCAATGTGTTGAAACAAGGCCTAGGGTGCATACTTTCACTAGTGCAAGTCCTCTCAACAATAATAACATAATTGGATCATATAACTATCCCTCAACATGCAACAAAGAGTCAGTCCAAAGCCACTAATAGCGGAGAACAAACGAAGAGATTATGGTAGGGTACGAAACCACCTCAAAGTTATCCTTTCTGATCGATCTATCCAAGAGTCCGTAGTAAAATAACATGAAGCTATTATTTCCATTCAATCTGTCATAGAGTTCGTACTAGAATAACACCTTAAGACACAAATCAACCAAAACCCTAATGTCACCTAGATACTCCAATGTCACCTCAAGTATCCATGAGTATGATTATACGATATGCATCACACAATCTCAGATTCATCTATTCAACCAACACAAAGTACGTCAAAGAGTGCCCCAAAGTTTCTACTAGAGAGTCAAGACGAAAACGTGTGCCAACCCCTATGCATAGATTCCCAAGGTCACGGAACCCGCAAGTTGATCACCGAAACATACATCAAGTGGATCAATAGAATACCCCATTGTCACCACGGGTATCCCACGCAAGACATACATCAAGTGTTCTCAAATCCTTAAAGACTCAATCAGATAAGACAACTTCAAAGGGAAAACTCAATTCATCACAAGAGAGTAGAGGGGGAGAAACATCATAAGATCCAACTATAATAGCAAAGCTCGCGATACATCAAGATCATATCACCTCAAGAACACGAGAGAGAGAGAGAGACACATAGCTACTGGTACATACCCTCAGCCCCGAGGGAGAACTACTCCCTCCTCGTCATGGAGAGCACCGAACTGATGAAGATGGCCGCCAGAGAGGGATTCCCCCTCCGGCAGGGTGCCAGAACGGGTCTAGATTGGCTTTCGGTGGCTACGGAGGCTTCTGGCGGCAGAACTCCCGATCTATTGTCGTCCTCGAAGTATTTAGGGTATATGGGTATATACGGGAGGAAGAAGTACGTCGGTGGACCTCCGGGCTGTCCACGAGGCAGGGGGGCGCGCCCAGGGGGTGGGCGCGCCCCCCACCCTCGTGGGCAGCCTGGGACTCTCCTGGTCCATCTCTGATACTCCGTAGGCTTCTTCTGGTCCAAAAATAAGTTCCGTGAAATTTCAGGTCAATTGGACTATGTTTGATTTTCCTTTTCTGCGATACTCTAAAACAAGGAAAAAACAGAAACTGGCACTGGGCTCTGGGTTAATAGGTTAGTCCCCAAAATAATATAAAAGTGTATAATAAAGCCCATAAGCATCCAAAACAGATAATATAATAGCATGGAACAATCAAAAATTATAGATATGTTGGAGACGTATCACACGTCAGGGGGGCCCCACCTGTCCACGAGGGTGGGGGGCGCGCCCTACCCCCCTGGGCACGCCCCCCTGCCTCGTGGTCCCCCTGACGCTCCACCGACCTCAACATTGACTCCATATATTCACTTTCGGGGAGAAAAAAACCAGGGAGAAGGATTCATCGCGTTTTACGATACGGAGCCGGCGCTAAGCCCTAAACTCTCTCGGAAGGGCTGATCTGGAGTCCGTTCGGGGCTCCGGAGAGGGGAATCCATCGCCATCGTTATCATCAACCTTCCTCCATCACCAATTTCATGATGCTCACCGCCGTGTGTGAGTAATTCCATCGTAGGCTTGCTGGACGGTGATGGGTTGGATGAGATTTATCATGTAATCGAGTTAGTTTTGTTAGGGTTTGATCCCTACTATCCACTATGTTCTGAGATTGATGTTGCTATGACTTTGCTATGCTTAATGTTTGTCACTAGGGACTGAGTGCCATGATTTCAGATCTGAACCTATTATGTTTTCATCAATATATGAGAGTTCTTGATCCTATCTTGCAAGTCTATAGTCACCTATTATGTGTTATGATCCGTTAACCCCGAAGTGACAATAATTGGGATACTTACCGGTGATGACCGTAGTTTGAGGAGTTCATGTATTCACTATGTGTTAATACTTTGTTCCGGTACTCTATTAAAAGGAGGCTTTAATATCCCTTAGTTTCCAATAGGACCCCGCTGTCACGGGAGGGTAGGACAAAAGATGTCATGCAAGTTCTTTTCCATAAGCACGTATGACTATATTCGGAATACATGCCTACATTACATTGATGAACTGGAGCTAGTTCTGTGTCACCCTAGGTTATGACTGTTACATGATGAACCGCATCCGGCATAATTCTCCATCACCGATCCATTGCCTACGAGCTTTCCATATATTGTTCTTCGCTTATTTACTTTTTCGTTGCTATTGTTATCATCACTATAAAACACCAAAAAAATTACTTTTGCTACCATTACCTTTTACCACCATTACCACTACTATCATATTACTTTGCTACTAAACACTTTGCTGTAGATATTATGTTCCAGGTGTGGTTGAATTGACAACTCAGCTGCTAATACTTGAGAATATTCTTTGGCTCTCCTTGTGTCGAATCAATAAATTTGGGTTGAATACTCTACCCTCGAAAACTGTTGCGATCCCCTATACTTGTGGGTTATCAAGACTATTTCTGGAGCCGTTGCCGGGGAGCATAGCTCTACTCTTTGAGTCACTTGGGATTTATATCTGCTTATCATTATGAAGAACTTGAAAGACAATAAAACAAAAAATTATCCCTCAACTACGAGGGGAGCTAAGGAACTGCCATCTAGCTCTACACTTGATTCACCTTCTATTCTGAGTAAGCTTGCGACACCTATACCTGCTTCTGCTATTAATTCTGATATGTCACATGTTATTGATGATGACACTTTTGCTATGCATGATACTTATGATGAAACTACTTCTATGCTTGATACCAGTGTGCCACTTGGTGAATTTCTTGATGAACAACTTGCTAGGGTTAGAGAGAATGAAATTATTGAAACTAATAATATTGATGAAAGTGATGATGAAGATTCTCCCCCTAGATATGAACTGCCTTTTGTTCCTGAGGGCTATGTTATGGATGAAGAAACTTCTAGAGATTTTCTTGCTTGCAATGATAGGAGTGATCTTAAGAAACTATTAGCTAAGCTAAAACAAAAAACTCCGAAGGCTAGAATGAAATATGATCCTGCTTATGCTACTTCACCTATCTTTGTTACTGATAAGGATTATGAATTCTCTGTCGACCTTGATATAATTACTTTGGTTGAATCTGATCCTTTCTATGGTTATGAATCTGAAATTGTTGTGGCACATCTTACTAAATTAAATGATATAGCTACCCTGTTCACTAATGATGAGAAAACTCGCTACTATTATATCCTTAAGTTATTTCTGTTCTCATTAAAAGGTGATGCTAAGATATGGTTTAATTCTCTTGAGCTTGGTTGTGTGCGTAGTCCCCAGGATATGATTTATTACTTCTCTGCTAAATATTTCCCTGCTCATAAGAAACAAGCTGCTTTAAGGGAAATATATAATTTTGTGCAAATTGAAGAAGAGAGTCTCCAACAAGCTTGGGGGAGGTTTCTCCAATTACTTAATGCTTTGCCTGATCATCCTCTTAAGAAAAATGAAATACTTGATATCTTTTATAATGGACTAACCAATGCTTCCAGAGAGCACCTGGATAGTTGTGCTGGTTGTGTTTTCTGGGAAAGAACACCAGATGAAGCTGAAATTTTGTTGAATAATATGTTGACCAATGAACATAATTGGACACTTCCTGAACCAACTCCTAAGCCAACTCCGAAGAAAAGGGGATTCCTATTTCTCAGTCCTGAAGATATGCAAGAGGCAAATAAGTCTATGAAGGAAAAAGGTATTAAAGATGAAGATGTTAAGAATATACCTCCTATTGAAGAAATACATGGTCTTAATTTACCGCCTGTTGAAGAAATACATGGCTTTAATCCATCACCTATCGAAGAAACACATGGTCTTGATAACCTGACACAGGTAGTAAAGGTAAATTCTCTCTACAGATATGATAAAGCTGAAATTCCTCCTACTAAGTTTGCTAGACAATGCTTAGATGAGTTTGATAACTTTATGGTTAAGCAAGAAAACTTCAATGCTTATTTTGGTAGATAATTAAAACACAATGCTTATATGATTGAACACTTGAGTGATTATATGTCTAACGTTAAAGGTGAGCTAAAACTTATTAGTAAACATGCTTCTATGGTTACCACTCAAGTAGAACAAGTACGTAAAGCTCAGAATGATTTGCTCAATGAGTTGAATAGTAAAAATAATGATTTTGCTATTAGAATGGCTACTAGAACGGGTAAGATGACTCAGGAACCTTTGTATCCTGAAGGCCATCCTTAGAGAATTGAGCAAGATTCTCAGAAAAATAATATGGATGCACCTAGTCCTTCTAAAAGGAAGAAAAAGAGAAATGATAGGACTTTGCATGCTTCTAGTGAACCTGTTTATGACACACCTGAGAATCCCAATGATATTTCTATTTCTGATGCTGAAACACAATCTGGTAATGAACATGAACCCAGAGATAATGTTAATGATGATGTTCATGTTGATGCTCAACCTAGAAATGATAATGATGTAGAGACTGAACCTGCTGTTGATCTTGATAACCCACAATCAAAGAATCAACGTTATAATAAGAGAGACTTTGTTGCTAGGAAGCATGGCAAGGAAAGAGAACCAAGGGTTCAGAAACCCATGCCTTTTCCTCCTAAACCATCCAAGAAAAAGGATGATGAGGATTTTGAGCGCTTTTCTGAAATGATTAGACCTATCTTCTTGTGTATGCATTTGACTGATATGCTCAAAATGAATCCTTATGCTAAATATATGAAGGAAATTGTTACTAATAAGAGAAAGATACCGGAAGCTGAAATTTCCACCATGCTTGCTAATTATACTTTTAAGGGTGGAATACCAAAGAAACTTGGAGATCCTGGAGTACCAACTATACCATGCTCCATTAAAAGAAACTATGTTAAAACTGCTTTATGTGATCTTGGAGCCGGTGTTAGTGTTATGCCTCTCTCTTTATATCGTAGACTTGATTTGAATAAGTTGACACCTAGTGAAATATCTTTGCAAATGGCTGATAAATCAACTGATATACCTGTCGGTATTTGTGAGGATGTGCCTGTTATGGTTGCAAACGTTACTATTTTAACGGACTTTGTTATTCTTGATATTCCCGAGGACGATAGTATGTCTATTATTCTTGGAAGACCCTTTTTGAATACTGCAGGGCTGTTATTGATTGCACCAAAGGCAATGTCACTTTTCATGTTAATGGTAATGAGCATACGATACACTTTCCGAGGAAACAACCTCAAGTTCATAGTATCAATTCTATTGGAAAAATTCCATCGATTTTTTTGGAGGTTTTGAATTTCCTCTTCCTACTGTCAAGAAGAAATATGATATTCTTATTGTTGGGGATGTGCATATCCCCGTTGAGGTAACCTAGTGTTATTCAAAAATTCTCCGGTTCCATGTTATTCGGAGTGAGTTTGTTAACAAGACCTGATCAACCTTGTTAGTGGATTCCTTTTGATGAGCATGAGATGGATGAATTTAGAAAACACAACTCTCTGTACCCTCTTTTTACTTTCTGTTATTTATATTAAATAAAGCAAAAATAGCAATTTCGGTCTGTTTTCTGAATTATCGATGCAATAAAAATACCCTGAAAATAAAAATTCTCCAAATGCCCTGAAAATTAAATATGATTTTTTCTAGAATATTTGAGAATATCTGGCACTAAGAACACAACAGGGGGAGCAAGCACATGGCCACGAGGTTCTAGGACGCGCCCTACCCCCTGGGCACGCCCCCTGCCTCGTGGGCCCATGGTGCCTCCCTCCACTTATTCTAGCTACCACACACTCCTTCTTCCTCTCACAAACACCACCAACCAGCTCAAACCCGAGCCCAAGCTCATCTTGCTGCCATTTTCGATCTCCTTGCTCAAAGCACCTCTTACAAAACTGCTTTGGGAGATTGTTCCTTGGTATGTGACTCCTCCAGTGGTCCAATTAGTTTTTGTTCTAGTGCCTTATTCATTGCATATTTTTGCTGCTTAGGTGACCCTGTTCTTGAGCTTGCATGTCAAATTTATATGGTCAAAAGTAGTTTTGATGCATGATATTGCCTCTAGGCACTTGTGGGAGTAGTTGCTTTCAATTTTGTTGAGTTTGGTTTACTTTATTTTGAAGTTACTAAAAATTTCAGAAATTTTCAGAAAAAGATGAAGAGATTTTTGAGGGGCTCATCGAGCCAAACCTCGAAGGATAAGCAAAGTAAGGAGGATAAGAGGCCCAAGAATAATCTCCCTCGTACCACGGAGGTCCGGCCGTGTGAATGGCCTTGTGATAATTTCTTGAGAGCAGCTGGGATTTATGATGATTTCTATGGATTGGCTGAGAATGCAGGCCTCACCGCCTTCCTCCACGACCAACATGAACAATATCTCTTACTCACCACTATCTTGTGCAAAATTTTCATTTCCATGCTAGGAGCTCACCTCCTATGGTGGAATTTTATTTATATGATGAGCATAAGGAGATGTTACTTCAAGATTTTTGTCGGTTTTGTTCGATCCCTTTCGAGGGCAGCATAGAGGAACCACATCGTGACGGTGTGGATGGGTTTATTGATACCATTACTATAGGGCAAATGAGGAAGGTTTCCTACGCACGAATTACTAGCATACAATTTCCTGTTCTACGTTACTTTGCTATATTTGCTAGTAGATGCTTAATTGGGCGCGAAAACTGTGGAAACCTGAGTGCCCCTGATATTGTTATTTTGTGCCATGCCTTATTTCGTGTGTAGCGACCAGACCTCAAACGGTCCAATCTCTGTGCTCAGGTGTCATCCCTGGATCAGTAATGCTGACACCACATAGTACTTATAGAATTTATAGCAGAGTAGCAATCACACACTTATTACATCGAGAGTCTCAAAAGAGAACTTATTACAATAAATATGGCTTAAGGCCATCTAATAACGATAACAGCGGAAGGCTTGGAAGATAAGTGAGTCCATCAACTCCAACGACATCACTGAGTATAGAACCACGACCTAAAACTCCTTAATCGTTGTCTGAAAAGTCGGCGACATTAATGTTGCAGCCCGAAACGGGTCAGCACATGGAATATGCTGGCAAAATAACACATAGAGAGTAATGGAATGAAATAGGCTATTCTATATGCATATTTGGCTGGTGGAAAGCTCTATGGTTATAGCTTTGCGGAAAGCCAATTTTTCCCTACTGCAAAGGAATAAATTTTATTTAACTATCATGGTAGTTGTTAAACATTGAGAATGGTTGACAGCATTCTCAATCCCAATTAAGCATCATCATTAAACAAAACCCAACAAAATTAATTTTTGAGTAACATGTTGAGATTCACATGATAATCCAGGTACTAGATACTCAAGATGTCCATAACCGGGGACACGGCTAATCATGATTAGTTTATACACTCTGCAGAGGTTTGCGCACTTTTCCCCACAAGACTCGATCTCCTCCGTTGGGATTCTCGCACTACATGGTGTTTGAGAAATGGATGACCGAGACATAGTCTTTCAGAAGCGCTAGCACCTTACGAACGAGTAGATCGTACCAACCTACATCCCCTACATCTGCTAGTCTACCACTGTAAGAGTTCGCACGACTTAGTCAACTATGCTAGAGCCCATAATAGCTTGTGGCTGCACACGGAAGTTTCTAGCATGAATAATCTCATGATCCCTTTGAGCCTGGGTGGCGGTCCATAAAGAAAAATAGGCAATCGCTGGAATACCCAGGTGCCTCAATCCACCCAGATGTGTATTTAAGTTGCCACCTTAAGTAAACCATTAATTAACATCTCACATCTGTCATGGATACTCTCTCCCAATCCACGTCTACTAGCATAGCATGGCATAATAAGCAAACGTAGAAGTAACTCCCAAAGGTTTGATAATAACAGGTAATAGGTACTACCTCAACTACTTCCCAAACCCACAATTTAATAGATCCTAATCATGCAATGTGTGAGGATTGATCTAATGCAATAAAACTGGGTAGAGGGAAAACATGATCAAAGTGTTACTTGCCTAGCTGATGATCCGGGAAACCTAGCGATTCGAAGTAGCAAGCGGCACACTCCGGGTACTCTATCGCAAACAAATAAGCATACAATAAGTACTCAACTAATGCACAGGTAAAACTCACATAAGAGATCTAACCAGAAAGTTCAACTTAAGAACTCCGGTTGGCAAAAAGAATCAAAACGAACGAAGCAACGAAAGACAAACGGCAAAAGAAACAGGCTGCATTTACTATTCTGGATCTAGGGCAATTTTTACAGTGGAAAAAACTTGTTTGAGGTGGTTAAACGGAAAGAGGGTTTCGAGACGAAACTCCAGGCGCTTGAATCGCCTGATTCCGATAAACGAGCGAAAAGTTAGACTAAAACGAAAATCGGATCAGAAATCGCGATCAGAAAAATCGTGGATTTAATCCGAGAAAAAGAAAAACTACGAAATCCCCAACTCTCTCCGAGGGTCCTTGAGTTGCGTGAAATTTCTAGGATCAACCAAAATGCAATAAATATGATATGCAATGATGATCTAGTGTATAACATTCCAAATTGAAAATTTGGGATGTTACAAACCTACCCCCCTTAAGAAGAATCTCGCCCTCGAGATTCGGGTTAGCTAGAAAATAGGTGAGGGTGGTCCATCAGCATATCTTCTTCTCGCTCCCAGGTGGCTTCATCCTCCGTGAGGTGGCTCCACTGAACCTTGCAAAACTTGACAACCTTACTGCGGGTGACTCGACTGGCATACTCTAGAATCTTAACTGGTTTCTCCTCATAGGTCAAATCACTATCCAACTGAATCGCTTCCAGTGGTACCATATCTCTCAGTGGTATGTCAGCCATCTCTGCGTGGCACTTCTTCAACTGTGATACGTGGAACACGTCGTGAACTCCTGACAATCCTTCGGGCAATTCCAACTTATAGGCAACTTCTCCCATACGCTCCAAAACATTGTATGGGCCTACAAAATAGGGCGCTAACTTTCCTTTAACTCCAAAGCGCTTAACTCCTCGAAGTGGTGATACTCGAAGATAAACTCGGTCTCCGACTTCGTAAACTGTCTCCTTGCGTTTAGAATCTGCATAACTCTTCTGCCTGGACTGGGCTACCTTGAGCCTATCGCGAATCAATTTCACTTTCTATTCAGACTCCTTTATCAGATCCGGTCCAAACAACTGGTGGTCTCCAACTTCATCCCAACACAATGGGGTCCTGCACCTCCTTCCGTACAAGGCTTTGAAAGGGGTCATCTTCAAACTGGATTGATAGCTGTTGTTGTAAGAGAACGCTGCATACGGCAAATTCTCGTCCCAACTAGATCCATAATCTAGCGCACAAGCTCTTAGCATATCCTCCAAAATCTGATTGACTCTCTCAGTCTGTCCATCTGTCTGCGGGTGGAAAGATGTGCTAAACTCCAGTCTAGTACCCAAAGTTTCATGCAACTGATTCCAGAACTTTGAGGTAAATTGGGTTCCTCTATCTGATACTATGCTCCTTGGAACTCCATGTAGACAAACGATTCTAGTCATGTATATCTTTGCCAACTTTGCACTGGTATAGGTAGTCTTTACTGGAATGAAATGAGCTACCTTTGTCAAACGATCGACTACAACCCATATCGAGTCATAGCCTGAACGTGTTCTGGGCAATCCTGTAATAAAATCCATGCCTAGCTTATCCCACTTCCATTTGGGTATCGACAATGGTTGTAGCAATCCTGCTGGCTTCTGATGCTCTGCCTTTACTCTCTGACATACATCACAAACTGCTACATATTCTGCAATATCCTTCTTCATTCCGGTCCACCAGAAAATATCCTTCAAATCCAAATACATCTTGGTATTTCCTGGGTGAATCGAATACGGTGAATCATGGGCCTCTTGTAAAATTAACTTCCTGATCTCCGAATCATTTGGTACATAGACACGGTCTTCAAACCATAAGGTATCGTGCTCATCCTCATGAAATCCCTTAGCTTTTCCTTTGCTCATTTTCTCCTTAATAGAGGCAATCTCCTTGTCAGCCTTTTGAGCTTCTCTGATCTTATCCATCAAAGTAGACTGAACCTCCAATGTTGCTACATAGCCTCTCGGGACTATTTCCAAATGTAGCTCTTGAAGATTTTTGGCTAAGTCCCTGGGTAAATCCCCCGTCATTAGGGTGTTGACATGGCTCTTACGGCTTAACACGTCAGCTACTACGTTAGCCTTTCCGGGGTGATAATGCAATTTCATATCATAATCCTTGATGAGCCCCAACCATCTCCTTTGTATGAGGTTCAACTCCTTCTGTGTGAAAATATACTTCAAACTCTTGTGATCCGTGTACACCTCACAATGGTTTCCAATCAGAAAATGTCTCCACGTCTTCAATGCATGCACTACGGATGCCAACTCCAAATCATGCGTAGCATAATTCAACTCATGAGGCTTAAGCTGTGGTGAGGCATATGAAACAACTCTTCCTTCCTGCATAAGAACTGCTCCAAGTCCTCAACGTGAAGCGTCACAATACACCTCATAATCCTTGGTCTGATCCGGTAAAATCAACACTGGTGAGGTAACCAAACATTTCTTCAACTCCTGAAAACTAGCCTCACATTCCTCAGTCCATTTGAACTTGGTATCCTTCCTCAACAACTCCGTCATAGGCTTCGCAATCTTTGAGAAATTCTCAATAAACCTCCAGTAGTATCCTGCGAGTCCAAGAAAACTTCGGATCTCTCCAACTGTGGTTGGCGCTTCCCACTTGGTCACGGTATCAACTTTAGTGGGATCTACTGCTATACCTTCTCCGGATATAACATGTCCCAGAAATCCAACCTCCTTCAATCAAAACTCACATTTGATAAACTTGGCATATAATTGATGTTCTCTGAGTTTTCGAAGAACCAAACGCAAATGTTCCATATGCTCCTCTTCATTCTTCGAGTAAACCAGGATATCATTAATGAACACTACGACGAACTTATCCAAGAACTCCATAAACACTTCGTTCATCATGTTCATAAAATATGCAGGTGCGTTAGTCAGACCAAATGACATAATAGTATACTCGTACAGCCCATACCTGGTGGTAAAAGCCATCTTAGATATATCCTGTTCTCGAATCTTCAACTGGTGGTATCCTGATCGCAGATCGATCTTGGAAAATACCTTAGCTCCTTACAATCAATCAAACATATCATTGATCATCGGTAGTGGGTACTTGTTCTTGATGGTTACTTCATTCAAACCTCGATAATCAACAACTATCCTTAACGATCCATCCTTCTTTTCCACCAGAAGTATTGGCGATCCCCAAGGCGAAGAACTTGGGTGAATATATCCTTTATCTAGTAACTCCTTAATTTGCTTCTTAATTTCCACCAAATCCTTTGCAGGCATCCTATATGGTCTCTTTGATATTGGCCCTGTGCCTAGCAAAAGCTCAATCAAAAACTCAATATCTCTATCCGGTGGCATGCCTGACAACTCTTCTGGAAATACTTCGGGGAAATCCTTCACTACTGGTACTTCCTCCTGCACAACTCCTGTTAAAAAATTTACTTGAGTCCTCTTCGGCACATGCCGGGATACATACTTGATCCTTCTCCCTTCTAGGGTGGTAAGCAAGATCGACTTACTGGCGCAATCGATGTTTCCTCCATACATCGACAACCAATCCATGCCTAATATCACATCCAACCCTTGAGATTCCAACACTATTAGGTCTGAGGGAAATACGTAGTTACCAATCCTTAATGGCAACCGATCACACCATAGGCTAGCCATATATTCTGCTCCAGGCGAGGTTACTAACATGGGTGACCTAAGGGCTTGGGTTGGCAGTTTATACTTATCCACAAATCCCCTTGATATGTATGAATGCGATGCACCAGTATCAAAAAGAACGAGTGCAGTAAATGACTTAACCAAAAACTTACCGATTACTGCATCCGGCTGCTCTTCAACCTCCTCCTTAACGTGGTTCACCTGTCCCCTATTGAAAGGGTTCGGCTTCTTCCCAGAGCTTCCATTGCCATTTCCATTCTGTGATTCAGGACATTCATTGGCATAATGTTCAATCTTCTGGCACTTAAAACAAGTGACTTGGCTCAGGTCTCTCTTGGCTGGGGTCGATGGGCTGGTGCGGTTCTGGTTGTTACTTCCTCCATTCCCATTACCATTCTTGGTGCCATTGTGATTGTGCGAGCTACCTCCTTCGTGGGTATGCTGAAAATGTCCTCCCGTTCTAGGGGTAAAACTTGGCTTCTGCTAAGCTCCTGAAGTGTACTTCCCTTGTCCATACTTCCTCTTGCGATTCTCAATCTGCTGCTGCTTCCCTTCAATCATAAGAGCATGATCTACCAACTCCTGGTAGTTGTTGAAGGTTGCTACCATCAACTGCATGCTCAACTCATCATTCAGTCCTTCCAGAAACTTCTCCTGCTTAGCTGCATCCGTAGCACGTCATCTGGGGCATAACGTGCTAGCTTACTAAAGTCCTCCACATACTGGCCAACTGTCCGTCCCCTTGGTGCAAGTTGCGAAACTCTCGCTTCTTCATGGCCATAGCTCCTGCTGAAACATGGGCAGTACGAAAAGCCTGCTGAAATTGGTCCCACGTGACAGTGTCGACAGGGAAAGTGGCTGTGAAATTCTCCCACCATGATGATGCGGGTCCTTCAAGCTGATGTGCGGCAAACTTCACCTTTTCCGCATCCGTGCATCCTGTTGTGGTCAACTCTCTAGCTGTCTTGCGGAGCCAATCATCTGCCACTATCGGCTCGGTGCTACTTGAAAACACCGGCGGATTCAGCCTAAGAAAACGGGCTAAGTGATCAACAAGTGGTGGTGGTGGTGGTGGGTTGTTGTTGTTGTTGTTCCCCTGGTTCTGATTCTGGACTAGCAACTGCATCAATGTGTTTTGCTGCTGGATCAGCTGAGTGAGCTCCGGTGGAAAGGTAAATCCGGGGTCACATCTCGGAGGCATTTGAGGGTTTTGAAAAGATGAGATTTAAGAATAGAGAGGGGTCTAAAGAGAAAACACTACCCATATGCACATGAGGCAAAAGCAAACAATTCACTTCATTCAATCAATCAAACAAGGGCATACAATCGATCTAAATATCGCAAAAGTGCTCGGACTACTATATTTACATGGTGGACTACTACTACTGATGAGGTGGTCTCCTAGAAAGATTCTTCGGTTGCAGACTCCATGATATCTGCTCCAGCTTCATCAACATAGTCATCATCGCTATCATCTGGATCCGAGTTGGTGTCGTCGATGATGATGTAGTCTTCCGGGCGAATCTCCTTGGGTTCTTCTTCTTCTTCTACTGGTGTAGGGCCTCCCATAAATATTCTGATCTTCTTGATCAGATCGTCATTCTTTTCCACTAATACTTCTATTTCCTCTTCATAATCTTCATGTGTAGCCTTGAGTTCTTCCTCCAGTTCCTTGATTCTTATCCTTGCCTTCTTCAAACAGTCCAATCTCTGTGCTCAGGTGTCATCCCTGGATCAGTAATGCTGACACCACACAGTACTTGAAGGATTTATAGCAGAGTAGCAATCACACACTTATTACATCGAGAGTCTCAAAAGAGAACTTATTACAATAAATATGGCTTAAGGCCATCTAATAACTATAACAGCGGAAGGCTTGGAAGATAACTGAGTCCATCAACTCCAACGGCATCACTGAGTATAGAACCACGACCTAAAACTCCTTAATCGTCGTCTGAAAAGTCGGCAACATTAACGTTGCAGCCCGAAATGGGTCAGCACATGGAATATGCTGGCAAAATAACACATAGAGAGTAATGGAATGAAATAGGCTATTCTATATGCATATTTAGCTGGTGGAAAGCTCTATGGTTATAGTTTTGCGGAAAGCCAATTTTTCCGTACTGCAAAGAAATAAATTTTATTTAACTATCATGGTAGTTGTTAAACATTGAGAATGGTTGACAACATTCTCAATCACAATTAAGCATCATCATTAAACAAAACCCAACAAAATTAATTTTAGAGTAACATGTTGAGATTCACATGATAATTCAGGTACTAGATACTCAAGATGTCCATAGCCGGGGACACGGCTAATCACGATTAGTTTATACACTCTGCAGAGGTTTGCGCACTTTTCCCCACAAGACTCGATCTCCTCCGTTGGGATTCTCGCACTACATGGTGTTTAAGAAACAGATGACCGA
Source organism: Triticum aestivum (assembly GCF_018294505.1). Lineage (NCBI taxonomy): Eukaryota > Viridiplantae > Streptophyta > Magnoliopsida > Poales > Poaceae > Triticum > Triticum aestivum. The sequence goes on from NC_057809.1 coordinate 212,786,874, forward strand.
GACATAGTCTTTCAGAAGCGCTAGCACCTTACGAACGGGTAGACCGTACCAACCTACATCCCCTACATCTGCTAGTCTACCACTGTAAGAGTTCGCATGACTTAGTCAACTATGCTAGAGCCCATAATAGCTTGTGGCTGCACACGGAAGTTTCTAGCATGAATAATCTCATGATCCCTTTGAGCCTGGATGGCGGTCCATAAAGAAAAACAGGCAATCACTGGAATACCCAGGTGCCTCAATCCACCCAGATGTGTATTTAAGTTGCCACCTTAAGTAAACCATTAATTAACATCTCACATCTGTCATGGATACTCTCTCCCAATCCACGTCTACTAGCATAGCATGGGATAATAAGCAAACGTAGAAGTAACTCCCAAAGGTTTGATAATAACAGGTAATAGGTACTACCTCAACTACTTCCCAAACCCACAATTTAATAGATCCTAATTATGCAATGTGTGAGGATTGATCTAATGCAATAAAACTGGGTAGAGGGAAAACATGATCAAAGTGTTACTTGCCTTGCTGATGATCCGGGAAACCTAGCGATTCGAAGTAGCAAGCGGCGCACTCCGGGTACTCTATCGCAAACAAATAAGCATACAATAAGTACTCAACTAATGCACAGGTAAAACTCACATAAGTGATCTAACCAGAAAGTTCAACTTAAGAACTCCGGTTGGCAAAAAGAATCAAAACGAACGAAGCAACGAAAGACAAACGGCAAAAGAAACAGGCTTCGTTTACTATTCTGGATCTAGGGCAATTTTTTCAGTGGCAAAAACTTGTTTGAGTTGGTTAAACGAAAAGAGGGTTTCGAGACGAAACTCCAGGCGCTTGAATCGCCTGATTCCGATAAACGAGCAAAAAGTTAGACTAAAACGAAAATCAGATGAGAAATCGCGATCAGAAAAATCACGGATTTAATCCGAGAAAAAGAAAAACGACGAACGCTTTCTAATTAAATAAACCGGAAAACCCGATCTATTTAAAAGACCCGAAATTAAAAAACCGAACAAAACCGTCAGAAAACCGAACGGTTGTTCGGGAAAAACCGGAGGTGAAAAAAGAAAAGAAAAAACTACCTCCGGCGACTCCGGCGAACGGCGGCAGCGGTCCGGTGGCGGCGGCGGCGGTCCGGCAATGGCGGCGGGGCGGCGGCGCGGGCAGGCGGCGGCGCGGCCGGCGGCGCGGCGCGAGCGGCGGCGGCGGCTAGGGTTAGGGTTAGGGCGGGGCGCGGATTGGGCTTCGGCCGGGGGCCTCGGGGCGCTTATAAGAGGACCGACTAGGGGAGTCCTGGCCGCTTACGGCCCAAGGTCGGTTCAGACCCTTTAAAAAAATAATTACACTCAAGAAAAAAACAAAAGAAATACTAAACGGACTCCAAAAAACCCGAAATAAATTTTCCCCGGCTTCTAAAATCAAGCCGCACAGGATGAACATTTATTTGGGGCCTAAATGCAATTTTTAAAAACACGCATTTTTCCTAAATTCAAATGAAATAGCAAATAAAACCAAAATAAAATATTATTTGATTTTTTTATTGAATCTTCAATATTTCTTTATTTTGGGAAAATCATTTTATTCCCTCTCTCATAATTTTGTAATAGAAATAATTGAAGATAAAATTAATAAAATAAAACGATCCTATTTTCAAAATTTGAGACAACTCAAATATGAAAATAACGAAATCCCCAACTCTCTCCGAGGGTCCTTGAGTTGCGTGAAATTTCTAGGATCAACCAAAATGCAATAAATATGATATGCAATGATGATCTAGTGTATAACATTCCAAATTGAAAATTTGGGATGTTACATCATGATGACATATTCAATATGGGCACTATTATTGCAAAGCAGTTAAATCTTAACCGTACTAAGGGCCCCGTCCTTGGAGGCATCTTCGCCTCGCGCCTCGCTGCACGCTTTAACATACCTATCAGGCATTATGAGAAAGAAGAAAAGTTGTTACCTCCTGTTTATCTAGATTATAAGAGTATGGTAGCACATGATTTTATTGTTAAGAATAGGGAAAATGCGCTTAAGTACAAATTAATATTTGGTAAAAATCATCCTGAGACTATTACCTTGCCTGGTCCTTCCTTGTTTGATTTATCTGTAGGCAAGTACCTTGTTCTGTTGGAGGCCATTCACGCCTACCGGAACCCTACATCAGCTACAGAGCCAGAGCCGGAACCACAATTCGATCATCCATGATAGTCTGATTACCAGTGGGATCCGGAGGTGATTGCCAACTAGTGGCAATCCGAGGCTTCTTCACAGTATGACCCCAACTATTACTATGGATATCCGCCAGGCCAGCCGTGGCCATAGACCAACTTAGGCCAAAAGCCTAAGCTTGGGGGAGTATGTATTTCTCACCGACATTACATTCATGTTCACACACTCAGTGCTAGTTGTTGGTGCTCACACTTTTTCATTGTATCATCCACGCTAGTTTATTTTCCTTTTTATGCTTTCTTCTTGTGTGTTTAATAAACCTTATAAAAAAATTAGTTGTAGCCTTTAATTATTTTACTTTCCATGCTTGTAGTAGAAATTAAAAAACAAAAAGATTTCTCGTTCTTCTTTTGCTTGTTGGGAGCTTTCCCATGTAAATAGTTTTATATCTTTTCTTTGGGGGGTCGAGAGGAGAAGACCATAATTAAAATGTTAAAGTGGCTCTTATATGCATTATTGTTGATCTGACAAAAGAGCCCATATTACCTTGTCTTCTCTCTTGAATTGAATGCTTGCATATTCCAACTTAGTCCAATGCACGTGCACTATTATTATTATTCACATCGTTCGGTCATGCAAGTGAAAGGCAATAATGATGATTATATGATGAACTTATTGAGATGAGAAAAGCTGGTATGAACTCCACCCCTCTTGTTTTTGTAAATATGATTAGTTCATCATTCCTGATTCAGCCTATTATGAATAAACATGTTTGGAATGACAATTAGAGATTATAGTTTCTTATGCCATGCTTAATTAGCTAGGAGCTTATAATGGTTTACCTTGCGTGCCAACATGCTATTAAAATGGTTGTGATGTGGTATGATAGGGTGGTTTCCTCTTTTGAACGATTCGAGTGGCTTGACTTGGCACATGTTCACGCATGTAGTTGAAACAAAATCAACATAGCCTCTACGATATTTATGTTCATGGTGCATTATATCCTACTCATGCTTGCATTCGGTGTGGATTAATTTTAATGCATGTTCATGACTGTTGTCACTCTCTAGCTGGTCGCTTCCCAGTCTTTTGCTAGCCTTCACCCGTACTAAGCGGGAATACTTCTTGTGCATCCAATTCCATAAACTTCAAAGTTATTCCATATGAGTCCACCATACCTACCTATACACGGTATCTACCTGCCGTTCCAAGTAAATTTGTATGTGCCAAACTCTAAAACTTCAAATAAACATTCTGTTTTGTATGCTCGAATAGCTCATGTATCAACTAGGGTTGTCCGTACCTTCCATGTTAGGCGGGTTATTCTCAAGAGGAGTGGACTCCGCTCCTCACTCACGAGAAAATGGCTGGTCATCGGGATGCCCAGTCCCATGCTTTATGCAAATCAAATCAAAATAACTGCAAACAAAACTCCCCCGGGACTCTTGTTAGTTGGAGGCACTCGTTGTTTCGAGCAAGCCATGGATTGTTGCTTGTTGGTGGAGGGGGAGTAGAAACTTTACCATTCTGTTTGGGAACCGCCTATAATGTGTGTAGCATGGAAGATATCGCCATCTCTTGGTTGTTATGTTGACAATGAAAGTATACCGCTCAAAATATTATTCATATCTATTTCAAAACCAAGCTCTGGCACCTCTACAAATCCCTGCTTCCCTCTGCGAAGGGCCTATCTATTTACTTTTATGTTGAGTCATCATCCTCTTATTAAAAAGCACCAGTTGGAGAGCATCGCTGTCATTTGCATTCATTACTGTTAGTTTACATTGAGTATGACTTGACTGGATCTCTTTTACCATGAATTACAATGTCTAGTCAGTCCTTGATCTTTAAAGGTGCTCTGCATTTATGTTTAGCGGTCTCAGAAAGGGCTAGTGAGATACCATCTTGTTATATCATGTCATGATTGTTTTGAGAAAGTGTTGTCATCCGAGATTTATTATTATTGCTTGCTAGTTGATTATGTCATTGATATGAGTAAACATGAGACCTAAATGTTATTGTGAATATGGTTAGTTCATAATCTTTGCTGAAAACTTGAATGTCGGCTTTACATATCTACAACAACAAGAGGAAACAGAGTTTGTAAAAGTTTTTCTTTATCACTTTCAGTTTATCAACTGAATTGCTTGAGGACAAGCAAAGGTTTAAGCTTGGGAGAGTTTATACGTCTCCATAGTATCTACTTTTCCAAACACTTTTGCCCTTGTTTTGGACTCTAACTTGCATGATTTGAATGGAACTAACCCGGTCTCACGTTGTTTTTAGCAGAATTGTCATGGTGTTATTTTTGTGCAGAAACAAAAGTTATCGGAATGACCTGAATTTCAACGGAGAATTATTTTGGAATATATAATAAATATTGGAAGGAAGATCCACGTCAGGGGGGCCTCCACCTGTCCACGAGGGTGGGGGGGCGTGCCCCCTGCCTCATGGGCCCCCTGATGCTCCACCGTCCTCAACCTTGACTCCATGTATTCACTCTCAGGGAGAAAAAAACCAGGGAGAAGGATTCGTCACGTTTTACGATATGGAGCCACCGCCAAGCCCTAAACTGTCCCGGAAGGGCTGATCTGGAGTCCGTTCGGGGCTTCGGAGAGGGAATCCATCGCCATCGTCATCATCAACCTTCCTCCATCACCAATTTCATGATGCTCACCGCGTGTGTGAGTAATTCCATCATAGGCTTGCTGGACGGTGATGGGTTGGATGAGATTTATCATGTAATCGAGTTAGTTTTGTAAGGATTTGATCCCTAGTATCCACTATGTTCTGAGATTGATGTTGCTATGACTTTGCTATGCTTAATGCTTGTCATTAGGGCTCGAGTTCCATGATTTCAGATCTGGACCTATTATGTTTTCATCAATATATGAGAGTTCTTGATCCTATCTTGCAAGTCTATAGTCACCTATTATGTGTTATGATCCGTTAACCCCGAAGTGACAATAATCGGGATACTTACCGGTGATGACCGTAGTTTGAGTAGTTCATGTATTCACAATGTGTTAATGCTTTGTTCTGGTACTCTATTAAAAGGAGGCCTTAATATCCCTTAGTTTCCAATAGGACCCCGTTGCCACGGGAGGGTAGGACAAAATATGTCATGCAAGTTCTTTTCCATAAGCATGTATGACTATATTCGGAATACATGCCTACATTACATTGATGAACAGGAGCTAGTTCTGTGTCACCCTAGGTTATGGCTGTTACATGATGAACCGCGTTCGACATAATTCTCAATCAACGATCCATTGCCTACGAGCTTTCCATATATTGTTCTTCGCTTATTTACTTTTTTGTTGCTATTGTTACCATCACTATAAAACACCAAAAATTTACTTTTGCTACCATTACCTTTTAACACCATTACCACTACTATCATATTACTTTGCTACTAAACACTTTGCTGCAGATATTAAGTTCCAGGTGTGGTTGAATTGGCAACTCAGCTGCTAATACTTGAGAATATTCTTTGGCTCCACTGTGTCGAATCAATAAATTTGGGTTGAATACTCTACCCTCGAAAAATGTTGCAATCCCCTATACTTGTGGGTTATCACTTATCCATCCTTAATCAGAGTGTTTGCTTCTGATCCCTTGATTTGGAAATCATAATTCTCTTGCATTTGAGCCTTGAGTTAGTCAGTTGTTTCTATAATCGGACCTCCTTGCATTCTTTCTTCCTCTGGTTGAGTACCGATGCTCACATCAGATCCCTTATGGACCACCAGACCCTTTGTCGGATTTTATCCGACAGTGTCCTTCATATTGAATAACCTTGGGAGCCTTTCCATGGGTATATAATACCTTTGGTAAATTGTATCCTCTGCTTTGTGAACCATGCTCTACTTTCGAACTTGTATTACCTACTCCGAAGTTTGTGGTATGGGTTCATAAGATGCCCCGATGGGTTAAACCTCTGCCTCCCTTACTCTGTGTGAGCCTGAAAGATTTCATGGGTCATACTTATCTCGTATTGCACCAGGTAAAACTTTCAACAACTAATGTCATTTTCTAAAAGCGAGAGGTGAATGGAAGGTTATACATTGAAGAAGTGGGAGTCGACCTTGAACTTTGTGTTCATGCCCATGGACACGATGTATATCCTATCATGGAAGCTTCTTGTAATAATAACTATTCCCTTGATATAATATCATTTGGTATCTCTGAATTGATCCTTTGCAATCTTGGTTCCGATCATATTTTCTCCTTGATTCCATTTCTCGGACAAGTTAAAGCACTTGTCTTCTGTAGATCCATACACCTCTGCAACCTCTATTATGTTCTACCTTCGAGTATTACCCCATGGTATCTCGATAATATCACAGAACCATAATACTTCTTATGAGTTCTTCTTCAAGTATTATTTCTCATCGATTCCAATTTTCCCCCGGGGTCTGAGTTGTTAGACACTCAGGGACACCGATAGTGAATTGAGTCTGTAATCCAATTCATTTACTCTAAGTAATTTTCGTTGCTTATGAGTTTAAGAATCCTTCAAGTCATTTATAGCCCGATCAGCTATATCATTATCGTGCTAAATTTTAATTGTGCTACCGGGTCCTTCTCGGAGCAAAATTTTCGACGATGAGCTAATCTTACGTCGATCTTCCTTGTGTCATACCCTTGGTTCCCTTAACCTTTTGCTTCATCATCATTTGACTTGATGGCAGCGCTGACCGATTACATCTTCATGAAATCTCTCGACAATTGTGTCATGATCATCATCAACATTCGGAGCTCTGCCAAGATATATATCGAATTCTTGATGAAAAATACCATCCTTGCCCCTCGATGATTTGTGTTAGCATCGACCACTTTATTGCCTTCCGTTCAACACAAACGTGTTCGTGTTTTGTGTTATACCTTGAGATCCTTGCTACCCAGCATTTTTCCTTCTTTATCCTGGAAGTATTACCATCTTTTATGTCAAAAATGTGGTGAGAATTTCACCACCTCCTAAGAATTCTTGTTATAGTAAGACTTCTCGCCATCTCCGTTCATATCTTGGTCCCCATGTTGTTTCTAACCGGGATACGAGCCATTTAACTTTGATGTGTAATTTCAAAACTTCTAGCAATACTATTGCTTGAAGTTAATGGTTGATAGCTTGATTCTTAGTCTATTGGTTATTGAATCACCATTCTAACATCGATCGGGCTACTTAGTCCATCCTTCCAGGTGCACGTTTTGATCAATGTTTACTCGTGGATGTTTTCCTCGAACATACTTCGTTATATACTTTGATATGTCCAATATTATCTCCTTGTTCACATAATTGTGGAAATCCATCTTTTTGGAAACCTCGATGAATTGTCGTTGATTCCATCAGCCACCTCCTCATCCTCTCGTTGGTTTACTGATGAACTCTTGTTTCGAAACTTGCTTCCATAGTTTATTTCTCGAGAATCTTCGATGTCATCTCGTCAAATTGTGTCGCACCTTTTCTCCTCGAGCATCCTGAGTTTGAGGTATCCCGACACCAATCATATCTGAATCTCGGTCAGATATGATGGTTGGAACATGTATCCAAGAGTTATAACATTGGTATTTATATGACTCGGTAAGATGATGTCATGCCTAGCACACCTAGCCGGAGGACCTATTGTTATATTTTCCTTTTTAACAAGCTTAGCGATTCTTCCATGAGGAAATTGTAAGACTTATTTTATAAGTTGTTCCTGATGAATCCTTTGTGTCTGCAAAGTCTGACCTTTTCTTGAAGACCATGTCAACGCTATCTCGAAGCATGCATGTGGTACTCCTATCATCAATAAGAACATTTGAAGCACAATGCTAAATTTTCCTTATCAATTATCCAAACACCTTTGTATGGGTAATGTCATGAAATTTCTCTCCTCTTACCTAAAGGGTTTTCTATGTTATATCCTCTCATGGATATCATGCCCTGCTTGTCCTTGGGAAGTATATACCCATGAAATATGTGTGTAAACACATTTTCCTTTCCATAGTTCTGTTTAATCTGATAATCATATTTTCCTTTCCATTGGTTGGTATAACGTTTCTTGTGATCTATATGATCTAAGCAGTAATATTCTCCTGCTTAGGTAAGCACCTCGTTATACCACTCAGTCAGTAAGACCCTGTTAATATTGTTGATAACATTCCGGTAACCACCGATAGATGAGAACTTTACCTATTGGTCCGCCTTGTTCAACAAGCAGGAAGATGGTTCTCTCCATCCCTCGCCCTTGGTATCGACATTGCCGACATAATTGATAGGCTATCCTCTGACATGCCTTTTTATCATGACTGTGCAAAATATCACCACCCTTTCTACTTTTAACCCACATGGTGGGCCCATAACCCACAGTCCCACAGGATCGAAATCTGACTCTCCTGTACACCCCTGGTTTCCAAAGTTATTCCTCACGCGTGACCTCGTAAGTCATCAATTCTGGTGTAATTCACGAGCCACCCTTCGAGAGATCATCAATTCTGGTGTCAGACTTAATACTTATTCCCGTTGCTTTGAACCCCTTTCACGCCCTGTCTCGGGCATCGAATGATTGCCTGCCCGCTCGAAACTTCCCATGACACCTCCTTACTTTGCTCTCGATATTTTCATAAGTTTCAATTCGAGAGTTACTTCTGCCACCTTCCTTGATGTTATCGACCAGATAATCGACCTTGCAGAGGTCTGTTCTCCCAGAATTCCCACCCTTTATTCTTTCATAAGTACGATGGAGTTCCTGAAGAAAGGACACCGACTTCATCTTGATGACCTGAAGCAGAGAAATGAAGACATCCATGTATTGGACCGGCCTCTTCGAGAAGAGCAAGCCAGGATGAGAAGACCCGCTAGATTCGTAACCAAACCTTTCCCCCTTTCACTACCTCTTAAATCTTAGGACGAGATTTCTTGTAGTGGAGGAGAATTGTGACGCCCGAATAATTAAGCTACAATAATTCTCTGCTGATGATGCCATGTCACTTCGATTACTGTTGCTAATCTCGTGTTAGTTCGAAACCGATTCAGATTCAAAATCAAACAAACAATAAAAGTTTTCAAATATTAAAACTAAAATGTTTGGAGTGAACCAAATATTGCATAGGTAATAATGGTGGACACACCACATTTTTATAAAGTGTTTGAATACTCTAAAATAAACAAAACAATGGCTATAGCAATTTATTAAATACCTTTTATAAATTATAGAGTAAACAACTAAATTAATTCGTGCCGAATTATCTGTGGCGGTAGTATAATTAGTTATACTAATGGAGAAATTGTTTTATTATTATTATTATTATTATTATTATTATTATTATTATTATTATTATTAAAATGAATTATAAAACTAATAAACATAAAAAAAGAGAAACCAACCCCCCACCCTCAACTGGGCCTCGGCCCAGCAGGGCACCAGGCCACTAGGCTGGCCCAGCCGCCCCCATCGCTCCCTTAACCCCCCTGGGCGACCGGAACCCTAGGGGTTCCCTCCCCACTCGTCCCCACTACCCAGTCGCCCCCACGACCCCTTATCCCCTCCCCGAGCGATCTGGATCGGGCGCACGCCTCGCCCTAATGCGGTCGCCCCCGCCCTCGCCCGAAGCCTCTGCCGGCGCTCACTGTCGCCGCCATTGCCGTTTGCCAGAACCGCTTCATCGACCTCCCCCTCGATGGACTCCATCAACCCTCACCGCCCATACCCCTGCATCGGGGGCGAGCTCTTTGCCGTTCCCCCCTCTCCTGCTGGCCCAATCCCGCGCCCGCCCGCAGCTGGCTGCACCCGCACCTGCCTCTCGCGCTCCGGCCCCGCGCTCACCGCCGTCGGGTCGCGTCCTGCTCCGTGTGGCCGTGCCCGTCGCCCTCGTGTCGACCCCTCCCCCCACGCTGACTGCACCCCCCGCGGCCAAACTGCCCACGCATGCTGCAACCCCGTGCGGCCGTCGCCCTCGTGCCCGAACACCGGCGCCTGTCTCCCGGCATGCGCCGTAGCTGCTACTCCCCGCCGCCCTCACTCGCTATCGCCCGCCACCTGCTGGTGATGCTACTGGCCGGCTACCCCGCTGCCGGCATCGGCCATTGCCTCGCTGGGGCCAGGTCCGGCCATCGTGCCCCTGCCCCTCCCCTCTGTTCGTGCACAGGAGGGAGGTGGCCTGAGCCAGTTACATGTGGGGCCCTCCCCCTGTAAGTCAAATAAAAAGAAAAGGAGTAGAGAAAAAAGAAACTGAAAAAGGGATAATAATATGAATGAATTAATTAATTAATTAGTAATGTAATTAAATTAATTAACCTTTCTTAGATTAGCCTAATCAACTTTATTAGCAAAAATTTACTCTATTAATTAGTGTAGAGGCAATGACAAACACACCCCCACCTGTCAGTTGACTGGTCAACGGTCAACTTTGACCGTGATGTCATGCTGATGTCATGATGACGTAATAAATGCTTTTCTATTTAATTAATTCTGTTAATTCTAAAAATGAATTAAAGCTTTGATAAATCATAGAAAATAAACCGTAACTCGGATGAAAATACTTTGTACATGAAAGTTGCTCAGAATGACGAGACGAATCCGAATACGCAGCCCGTTCGTCCACCACACATCCCTAGCATAGCGAACATGCAACTTTCCCCCTCCGGTTCATCTGTCTGAAAACGCAAAACACCGGGGATACTTTCCCGGATGTTTCCCCCCTTTGCCGGTATCACCTAGTATCGCGTTAGGTCACCTCTAGCACCACGTATTGTCTTGTTATGCTTTGTGATGCTTTGATTGCTCTATTGTTTATTGTGTTTCCCCTCCGTTACTTCTTTCCGGCAGACCCCAAGACCGCGGTTGAACCAGTGCTCGACTACTTCACCGTCGAGGATACGTACCAGTCTACAGAGCTTCAAGGCAAGCCCTCCCCTTGATCACCAGATATCGCCTATTCTTCTCTTTACTGCTTGCATTAGAGTAGTGTAGCATGTTACTGCTTTCCGTTAATCCTATCCTGATGCATAGCATGTCATTGTTGCTACAGTTGTTGATACCTTACCTGCAATCCTAAATGCTTAGTATAGGATGCTAGCTTATCATCAGTGGCCCTACATTCTTGTCCATCTGCCATGTGATATGTCTCCAATGTATCTATAATTTTTTATTGTTCCATGCTATTATATTATCTATTTTGGATGTTTATGGGCTTTATTTTACACTTTTATATTATTTTTGGGACTAACCTATTAACCCAGAGCCCAGTGCCAGTTCCTAATTTTTTTCCTTGTTTCAGTGTTTCACAGAAAAGGAATATCAAACGGAGTCCAAACGGAATGAAACCTTTGGGAGCGTGATTTTTGGAATGAACGTGATCCAGGAGACTTGGAGTTGAAGTCAAGGAAGCTTCGAGGTGGCCATGAGGCAGGGAGGCGCGCCCCCACCCTCGTGGGCCCCTTGTGGCTCCTCTGACCGACTTCTTTCGCCTATATATATCCATATGCCCTAAAACATCGGGGAACAGAATAGATCGGGAGTTCCGCTGCCAGAAGCCTCTGTAGCCACCGAAAACCAATCTAGACCCGTTCCGGCACCCTGCCGGAGGGGTGAATCCCTCTCAAGTGTCCATCTTCATCATCCCTGTGCTCTCCATGACGAGGAGGGAGTAATTCTCCCTCGGGGCTGAGGGTATGTACCAGTAGCTATGTGTTTGATCTCTCTCTCTCGTGTTCTTGAGGTGGTATGATCTTGATGTATCGTGAGCTTTGCTATTATAGTTGGATTTTATGATGTTTCTCCCCCTCTACTCTCTTGTGATGAATTGAGTTTTCCCTTTGAAGTTGTCTTATAGGATTGAGTCTTTAAGGATTTGAGAACACTTGATGTATGTCTTGCATGTGCTTATCTGTGGTGACAATGGGATATCACGTGATCCACTTGATGTATGTTTTGGTGATCAACTTGCGAGTTCCCTTGTAAACTTATGCATAGGGGTTGGCACACGTTTTTGTCTTGACTCTCCGGTAGAAACTTTGGGGCACTCTTTGATGTTCTCTGTGTTGGTTGAATAGATGAATATGAGATTGTGTGATGCATATCGTATAATCATACCCACGGATACTTGAGGTGACATTGAAGTATCTAGGTGACATTAGGGTTTTGGTTGATTTGTGTCTTAAGGTGTTATTCTAGTACGAACTCTATGATAGATTGAACGGAAAGAATAGCTTCGTGTTATTTTACTACGGACTCTTGAATAGATCGATCAGAAAGGATAACTTTGAGGTGGTTTCGTACCCTACAATAATCTCTTCGTTTGTTCTCCGCTATTAGTTACTTTTGAGTGACTCTTTGTTGCATGTTGAGGGATAGTTATATGATCCGATTATGTTATTATTGTTGAGAGAACTTGCACTAGTGAAAGTATGAACCCTAGGCCTTGTTTCCTAGCATTGCAATGCCACTTGTGCTCACTTTTATCATTAGTTACCTTGCTGTTTTTATAATTTCAGATTACAAAAACCTATATCTACCATCCATATTGCACTTGTATCACCATCTCTTCGCCAAACTAGTGCACCTATACAATTTACCATTGTATTGGGTGTGTTGGGGACACAAGAGACTCTTTGTTATTTGGTTGCAGGGTTGATTGAGAGAGACCATCTTCATCCTACGCCTCCCACGAATTGATAAACCTTAGGTCATTCAATTGAGGGAAATTTGCTACTGTCCTACAAACCTCTGCACTTGGAGGCCCAACAACATCTACAAGAAGAAGGTTGTGTAGTAGACATCAAGCTCTTTTCTGGCGCTGTTGCCGGGGAGGTTAGTGCTTGAAGGCATATCTTTAGATCTTGCAATAGGATCTTTTAGTTTCTTGTTTTATCACTAGTTTAGTCTATAAAAGAAAACTACAAAAAAATGGAATTAAGTTTGCCTCATATGCTTCATCTTTTTAATATCTTTCGTGAGTATGATGGAAAGGAAAATTGTGCCAAAGTGTTAGAGGAAGAATGTATTAAAATGTTTGGCACTAAATCTTTGAATGATGAGCATGATTGCAATGTTATTAGTATGAACTCTTTGAATATCCATAGTACTAATGATGATTGCACTAGTCATGATGAAAATATCTCTTATAAGCATATCGATTTTTGTGGAGTGCATAGAGTTTGCAATTACATACCAAACAGGGAAGATAGATTTTGCAAGAGGCATAAGTATTTGGAAACTAAATGGTTGCAAGAAAGGCTAGATGTTTGTGCTAAAAATTTAAACTTTCTTAGTCGTACTTGTGAACTTTGCAATGAACGTGATCATTTCAGTACCCAATGCAAATTGTTTCATGATCGTATCGTGTCCAAATATTGTGATGACTTGATTTCCCTTGCACATCATAATGAACTTAGTTTGCTCTTGGGTTATGAAGAAATGAAACATATAACTAAGGTTATTCCAGAATTTTCCCTTGATAGAGTTCTTGATTTTGATCTAGAGGAAATTTATATGTATTGTGCGGTGAATTGCATTGAAAATCCTTATATTGCCAATTACATAAAGAAAAGAAAACAAATAGAAGATGAAGAGAATACTAACGAAAGGGAAGAGACTTCCCAATATTCTCCTATTATTTCTTATGATGAATCTGGTAACGAGGAGGAGCCTTCTTGAGGGAGTCCTGGATTAGGGGGTCTCCGGACAGCCAGACTATATCCTTTGGCCGGACTGTTGGACTATGAAGATATGAGATTGAAGACTTCGTCCCGTGTCCAGATGGGACTCTACTTGGCGTGGAAGGCAAGCTAGGCAATACGGATATGTATATCTCCTCCTTTGTAACCGACCTTGTGTAACCCTAGCCCCCTCCGGTGTCTATATAAACCGGAGGGTTTTAGTCCGTAGGACAACATACAATCATACCATAGGCTAGCTTCTAGGGTTTAGCCTCTTTGATTTCGTGGTAGATCAACTCTTGTAATACTCATATCATCAAGAAAAATCACGCAGGACGTAGGGTATTACCTCCATCAAGAGGGCCCAAACCTGGGTAAACATCGTGTCCCCTGCCTCCTGTTACCATCCGCCTTAGACGCACAGTTCGGGACCCCCTACCCGAGATCCACCGGTTTTGACACCGACATTGGTGCTTTCATTGAGAGTTCCACTGTGCCGTCACCATAAGGCTTGATGGATCCTTTGATCATCGCTAGCGATGTGGTCCAGGGCAAGGTTTTCCTCCCCGGACAGATCTTCGTATTCGGCGGCTTCGCACTGCGGGTCAATTCGCTTGGCCATCTGGAGCAGATCGAGAGCTATGCCCCTGTCCATCAGGTCAGATTTGGAAACTTGAACTACACGGCCGACATCCGCGGAGACTTGATCTTCGAAGGATTCGAGCCCATGTCGGACGCGCTGCATAGTCGCGACGAGCATGAAGTAACTCTGTCGTCGGACAGTATTCGGGAGATCGCATCTGCAACTACTCTGGTCATTAATCCGGATCAAATCATGCCATCCGAAAGCGGAGGGATAGAACCCGCCATGGAGGCCTCACTCTCAGTGGCGATAGAGCCAGATGCTGACTTCACCCCTTTCGAGAGCCGCGTCGCCGAACCACTGGATTTACCTCCGGCCACAGACTCCGAGCCTCCCACATCCGTGCCCGTCGAATCGGACGGGGCGCCGATCATGGAGTTCACCTCCGCGGATATCTTTCAGCACTCACCCTTCGGAGATGTGCTAAATTCATTAAGGTCTCTCTCCCTGTCAGGAGAACCTTGTCCGAACTATGTCCGGCTAGAATGGGATGCGGACGACGAAGAAATTCGCGGCCCACCCACCACCCACTTAGTAGCCACTGTCGACAACTTAACCGACATGCTCGACTTCGACTCCAAAGACATCGACGGTATGGACGACGATGCAGGAGACGAACAGGAACCACCGCCCACAAGGCGCTGGACCGCCACTTCATCACATGACGTATAGATGGTGGATACACCCAGAGAGGGCAATGGCAAAGAGATAGCGGAGGATGCCCCCTCCAAGCAATCCAAGCGCCGACATCACCGGCGCCGCTCTAAGTCCCGCCATAGCAAAAACAGCGATAACAGCGCAAGAGGAAATAACAGTCCAGTCGACTCTAGAAGAAACGACGACTGCACCACCCCGGTGGCAGAGCACGATCAAGATGCAAACTACAAACATAGTACGGATCCGACGTCCGAACACGACGACGCCAAGGATAAGCCTCATCAAACCCCGTCTAGGGAAGAAAACAGTCCGGACGAAGATGCACACATCATCCCGAAAACTCACTTGGAGCAAGTGAACCTCCGTAGAAGGCTTATTTCCATAGCGAGGAGCTTGAAGAAACAGAAGCAAAGGCTCAAGGTCGCACAAGATACGCTCAACAGCAGGTGGAACAAAGTAACAAAGTATGGTGGAAGTTACCATAAAAATAGCTATCCAAAGCACAAGCTATTACCGGAATTCGACGATGAGGCCTTAGAGCCCATACAGCCGAAGAATGATACGGCCAACCGGTTGGATCCACCACCTTGTGAATGCGATAGAGCGGTTAACAAAGTCGTGCATAAGTCAACACACGATCTACGTGAGAACCTGCGTTAAAAATCCGGCATGACCAGATCCATCTATGGATCTAGGAAGCGCACTACGGTACAAAACCAACACCGAATACTACAACCATCCGAACACCATGGCACATCCCAATACAGGGGTGCCACACACCCCTTATGTTTCACTGATGAGGTGCTGGATCACGAATTCCCAAAGGGATTCAAACCGGTGAACTTAGAGGCGTACGATGGGACCACAGACCCTGGAGTCTGGATAGAGGACTTGATCCTCCATATTCATATGGCTTGTGGAGACGATCTCCATGCCATTAAATACTTGCCCCTCAAGCTTAAAAGGGCCAGCTCGGCACTGGCTGAAAAGCCTCCCCGAAAACTCAATTGGAAGTTGGGAGGAGCTCGAGGACGCTTTTTGGGCCAATTTTCAAGGGACTTATGTACGACCTCCGGATGCAGACGATTTAAGTCATATAATCCAACAGTCCGGAGAGTCCGCCCGAATGCTTTGGAACAGGTTCCTCACTGAGAAGAACCAAATCATCAACTGTCCGAACATCGAAGCCTTAGCAGATTTTAAACACAGCGTCTGAAATGAATGGCTCGCCAGACACCTCGGCCAAGAAAAACCGAGAACAATGGCAGCCCTAACAAGCCTCATGACCCGCTTTTGTGCTGGCGAGGACAGCTGGTTGGCCCGTAGCAGCACCAGCGACCCAAGCACATCTGAAGTCAGGGATGACAATGGTATACCACGATGCAATAAAAACAAGCGTCGAAATAAAGAAGGTAGCCCAGATAACATGGTGGTAAACGCCGGATTCAGGGGCTCCCGACCAGGTCAGCGGAAAAAGCCTTTCAAAGGCAGCAGAGAAGGACAATCTGGCCTAAACAAAATTCTTGACAAACTCTGTCAGATTCACGGCACCCCAGACAAACCTGCAAATCATACCCACAGAGAACATTGGGTCTTCAAGCAGGTCGGTAAGATAAACGTCGAACACAAAGGGGAAGAGACACCAAGCTAAGACGAGGATGAACCTCGCCAGCAAAGCACCGGAGGACTGAAAAAGTTCCCACCAGAGGTCAAAACAGTAAACGTGATCCATGTGACAAAGAGGAGAAGCAAGCATGCACTCCGAGGCACACGCGCTATAGAGCCCGTCACCCCTAGGTTCAACCCTGGTTGGCCGGCCCGATCACTTTTGATCATAGGGATCATGAGACAAATATCTGGCATGAAGGACTGACGACCTTGGTGTTAGACCCAATAATAAATGGGTACCATTTCACACGAGTCCTCATGGACGGCGACAGTGATCTAAATCTAATATATCAGGACACAGTCCGCAAAATGGGGATAGACCCGACACAGATAAGCCACAGTAATACTACCTTCAAGGGAGTAATACCAGGCCAAGAGGCCCGCTATACGGGCTCTCTACTACTAGAGGTGGTATTCGGTTCTCCCGATAACTTCCGGAGGGAAAGGTTAACTTTTCACATCGCCCCATTCTGAAGTGGTTATCAAGCACTACTCGGAAGAACGGCTTTCGCTTGTTTTAACGCAATACCGCATTATGCTTTTCTCAAACTTAAGATGCCCGGTCCACGTGGCATCATCTCAGTTAGCGGAAATACCAAACGTTTCTTACGTACGGAAGAGGATGCGGCGGCTCTAATAGCTGCAAACTAGACGGCCTCACCAACCAGAAAAATGGCAGGTCATCAAGACCACGGACACGGTTAAACGAATCCGGCGTTCCATCATATATACATGAGATTGGTTTGATGATCAAACCCTCATAAACGATACCAGGGGCTTCCCTCGTGTAATCAGGGCCAGCCCGGCTCAACTTGGCTTCTCTTGAATTTTGATAGTTCATTGATAATAACCAATTTTTCTTTTTGGCACAGCAACTTTCACCTAAGTTCTTTCCTTTTACAGATGACAATCACGCTACACCCGTCCAGGACACGGCACAACGGAGACATAGGCGCAGACGTGTAGTAGGGACCCGCCCAAAGGTTTCTTTTTAGATTAAGACCCTGCGTAAACCTTTTTTTACTGTCTCTTGTTGCTCACATCCTCCGGATACGCCACACAACCGAGAAGGATGCTGGCGTTATTGGCATGTGGCCACATCAGGATTTTGCACGTACCTGGACACATGGGGTTTCTTATTAAGGGCATTTTTTAGCCCGTTATATGTTATAAAGACCGAACGCCTTAGGGAGTGTTCGGCGTCGCGAGTTTGGCCCTATATGCATCAGCTCCGAATCATGTATTTGGTCACATGTTGGGTTTGCCCAGCTCCCACATTTTGGTATCTTACGTTCCGTTGTATCGACTAAGGTAGCACTGGGAGAACTACTGCGATTGTGCCCTGGTTCATCCGGATGAGCACCTTAGTAGAGAAAGCCGAAAACTAACTGTCATGATATAGCAAGAGACTGGTCAACCACTCGATGACTAATCGGAATCTTTGGGATTCCTCCGCATTAACGAAGGGCCGTTTCTCGGTCATGTACGTACGCGCCCCGTATTCAAACGATCGCATAAGTACCAGGGGCTATATAGTAGCCCCACCGTCAAACTCCTATGGCTAAGTGAAATTGTTAAATCAATATAGTCTGATTGCCTCATTCGCTATGTTATCACCTCCTTAACGAACCAAGACGTTGGATCAAGTGTGCATATGAATTTCTGCGAACACCCCCGCATTATATGCGTGGGGGCGGAAGCCGACGACTGCAAACTTTCAGGTTATATACATATATACATAAACGGCCGTACATGAGGCATCATAGTACTTTCGGGCAAAAGTATAAATACAGCCTTGATAATTCAATAAAATATTGTTTTTACAATGGGAATACATGTCACTAGAACATAATATTCTTCGAGCACTGAGCCTCTATTGAACGAGCGCCTTCAGGAACTTCTTCAAAGTAGTGCTCGGCAGCCACTCGGCCTACGGCTGAACCCTGTGTCGCAACAGTGGTGGCCTACATCTCCGCCCAGTATGTCTTGACACGGGCAAAGGCCATCCGCGCACCCTCTATGCACGCCGATCTCTTTACAGCATCGATGCGTGGCACAGCACCAAGGAATTGTTGCACTAAACTAAAGTAGCTATTCGTCCTTGGCCCTCCCGGCCACAGGTGATCCACAACGGACCTCATGGCAAGTTCGAACAACCTATGGAGCTCGGCCCACTCGGCCATTCGCTCATTTAACAACAACGGATGGACTGGAGCATGAAACTATGACCAGAACAGCTTTTCCACTTCGGGACCTTTCTGATCCTTGAAGTACTCGGCCGCATCAGCAGCGCTTGCTGCCAAATCCATGTAGGTGTCCGCAGAACTCCATAGCCGGTCCAGAGGAGCATACTTCGGATATACGAACTTAGTCCGCAACAAGAAGGGCTTCCCAGACACGATATCTGTAGCTTGATTCAGCTCCTCCTTCGTCCCTCTAATTTTGGAGCGGGCTTCCTTGGCAGCCACCAGGGCCTTCTCCAGGTCCGTCGCCTTTGCCCGGTTTTCTTCTTCAAGAAGCTGGTAACGGTCTATTTTTTCCTTGCTCTCGCAATGCGCGGCCTGTTCGGCCCTTAACTCTTCGGTCGCCTTTAGAGCGGCCGCATTGCTACTCCTTGCTTGCTCCTTGGCTCGGGCAAGCTTCGCCCGAAGGGTCTCCACGGTGGCAGCTCCATCTGCAGTCACAACATATTAAAGATACTGGCATCATGCTCCTCTTACTATGTGTTGATCACCGGAAAAATCACTTACCCTGTGCCTCGTCAAGTTGCTTGTTGACAAGCATGATGTCGGCATCTGCCGCATCAAGTTGCCGCTTTAGCTTGGCAAACCCATCAGTCCGGCTAGCCATCGGAGCTTCAGCCACCTGCACATAAAGGCGGTCTGGTTATTACCTGGGACTATGATCCTCTGTTTGCCGCCGTTTTCGATGACAACCAGAGTCTCAGGGGCTACTATCTGCATAGGGCACACCTAACGCGTGCGGTACTGTCAAAAACATACACTATTTCACGTACCTCAAAGCCTTTCAGCAGACTCATAAAGGATTCATGCAAACCGCTTTCAGCGGATGAAATCCTTCCAATTATCGTACCCATTAGCGTACGATGCGCTTCCGAGATGGCCGCTTGTCCCAGAAGATCCTTCAGCGCGTCCGACCACACACTGTACGGACCCTTGCTGTCGCTCTCCTTAGGAGCCGGATACTGGGGATTTCGGGTAGCCAAAGGGTTATCCTCTGGCCTTAGTGGATCTGGAGATACCCTTCGCGATGACACTTCAAGGTCGCCTGCTTCATGAGGCGGGGTGTCAGGGGGAGGCGTTTCGCTCTCCATCATCTCCGGAAGAAGATCCCCCGAAGACGAACTCTGTCGAGAAGGGCTACGATCCAGACTACAATTTATAAGCACCAGTTATTGCATTCGGAAGTAAGGTAGGATGTTTCCCCTATTAAGTACTTTTCGATTACTTACAGCTCGGTAGAGGGCTGATCCCCGAGCGGACATTGTGCGGCAAGAATACACTCCGAGGCAGGACCCTCTGATGAAGATTTCTTCTCCCGTTTGGAAACCTTAGTTTCCGGATCTTCAGAGGTAGTCCTCTTCCTTCCCCGGGGAGAGAGAATGTCAGATTCTTCCCTTTGATTGTCCTCCCTCGTGGAGGCGCTCATTCCCCCGGCTGGAATAAGTAACGAGTGAGGCCCGCTTTCGCCCCCTCTATTCCCCCATCATCTTCCTTTGAGGGCACTGGATAAGGCACCGGCTCGAGCATCTTGTCCAGTACCGGATTGTCCAAGCCCTCAGGAAGGGGGGCCGAACACCTGATCATCATCGCCTTTGTTATCCAGTCCTGGTCAAAGAGCGGCTCTTTAGAATGATGCCATGATAAATAAAAGGACAGTAGATTCGACATGGGATTACTTACTTGGGCAGCGGGGCGGTTGCAGCTCAGACCCATGTCCTCGGTGGTGTCCGGACACTCTATTTGGGGTCCGAAGAACGATTTGTACATCTCTTCGAGCGTCATGTCGAGGAAATGCTGAATAGCTCGCGGTCCTTCCGGGTTGAATTCCCACATGCGGAGGGGCCAGCGTTTGCAAGGCTGGACTCGGTGAACTAGCATAACTTGCATTACCATAACCAGACTGAAATCTCTCTTAAAGAGATCTCGGATACGGCTTTGTAGTATTGGCACGTCCTTTGTTGGACCCCAGCTCAGCCCCCTGCTGATCCATGACATCAGTTGCGATGGGGGCCCGAGCGAAAGGTGGGGGCAGCTACCCACTTGGCACTTCGGGGAGCTGTGATGTAAAACCATTCCCGTTGCCACAATCTGGACACCTCTAGGAAGGAACCCTCTGGCCATGGAGCGTCAGCAATTTTGCTTATTAAAGCACCTCTGCATGCTGCATGCCTCCCCTCGATCATCTTTGGCTTCACATTGAAGGTCTTGAGCCACAGGCCGAAGTGAGGGGTAATGCGGAGGAAGGCCTCACATACGACAATAAATGACGAGATGCGGAGAAGGGAATCCGGGGCCAGATCATGAAAATCCAGCCCATAATAGAACATAAGACCCCTAACAAAGGGATCCAGAGCGAGGCCTAGTCCTCGGAGGAAGTGGGAGATGAACACGACACTCTCGTTGGGTTCGGGAGTAGGGACAACCTGCCCTCGGGCAGGCAGCCTATGCGAAATTCGGCGGTCAAATATCTGGCCTCTCTCAACTTCTTGATGTCCTCCTCTGTGACGGAGGAAGGCATCCACCGACCTTGAAGGTTGGATCCGGACATAGTTGAAGGTTCGAAGCACCTGACCTGAGCTTTGGGTGTTAGAACTCGAGGCGGGGGAAGGATTCGATTGAGCACGGGAGGGAAAAAAAGAAAAAGCCTCGTCCCCTTTATAAAGAGGGTGAATATCAAGCGTCCTCCTCGTGGCCGTTTGGGACTTGCCTAAGATCTAGGAGTCATACCAACAGGCACGGTTGGGTAACCCACGTCCGTATTGATGAGAATCCCGTGATAAGGGGAACACGATCTCTGCTTTGACAAGACGTGTCAAGAAAACCACCTCGCGTTATGTGCGGAGCTGGTTGAGAAAAACGGTTCAAATAATGACCGGGCCATGGCGTGATGTCATGCTGTCCAAATGTG
Source organism: Triticum aestivum (assembly GCF_018294505.1). Taxonomy (NCBI): domain Eukaryota; kingdom Viridiplantae; phylum Streptophyta; class Magnoliopsida; order Poales; family Poaceae; genus Triticum; species Triticum aestivum. The sequence continues at coordinate 212,808,821 of NC_057809.1, forward strand.
TCAGGAGATTAGATTTATAGAAATATTATTCCCTCTATGGTGGTATGTGGAACTTATTTTGAAGGGTCGGACACTATCCTTGTATTCAAACTCTTCCATGGTGTATTCGGAGGAGGAACCCGCCTTGCAATGCCGAATACAACACTGCGCGCCGGACTCATCGTCATTGAAGCCTGGTTCAGGGCTACTGAGGGAGTCCTGGATTAGGGGGTCTCTAGATAGCTGGACTATATCCTTTGGTCGGACTGTTGGACTATGAAGATACGAGATTGAAGATTTCGTCCCGTGTCCGGATGGGACTCTACTTTGCGTGGAAGGCAAGCTAGGCAATACGGATATGTATATCTCCTCCTTTGTAACCGACCTTGTGTAACCCTAGCCCCCTCCGGTGTCTATATAAACCAGAGGGTTTTAGTCCGTAGGACAACATACAATCATACCATAGGCTAGCTTCTAGGGTTTAGCCTCTTTGATATTGTGGTAGATCAACTCTTGTAATACTCATATCATCAAGAACAATCAAGCAGGACGTAGGGTATTACCTCCATCAAGAGGGCCCGAACCTGGGTAAACATCGTGGCCCCTGCCTCCTGTTACCATCCGCCTTAGACGCATGCACAGTTCGGGACCCCCTACCCGAGATCCGCCAGTTTTGTCACCGACACTTCTATTCAACCAATCTCATTAATAAGGAGCTCCAAAAAGAGGATTGAACCCACACAAGATGTGAAGAAGAAAAAGAAAAGACGAAGAAGTAAAGGTAGAAAGGTATCTCTCCCAAATGATGTTGCTCCTATTTCTCATTGTGATGATGATAATTGCTATACTATTGGTGCTATCCATACTATTAATGATGAGAGTGATTATGCTTATTATATGAAAAGGCCCAAGCTTGGGGATGCTATGTTTGATGAAGATGATGTTTTTGAGAATGTATTTGCTGCAATTAATGTTAGTCCCAAGCTTGGGGAAGCTATGTTTAATGAGGATGATATTTGTAGTCTCCCAAGTTTTGATATGCAAATTTATTATGATGATAGCATGCCTCCTACTTATGATGATTATATTGATGAAAGTGGGTTTGGAAGGGTGTCAACTTTAGGAAGTAATGATCCCACTATTTTGGAGGATGTTGAATCTTATTGTGATAATTATGAAAGTGGATTTGGAGAGGTCATGACTTTATTTAGTAATGATCCCACTATCTTGGAAGAGGTTTCAATTGATTATAATGAGAACAAAGTTGCTACTTATGATGATTATTGTGATGACACTTATGCTATAAAAAGTAGTGAGGATTATATTTATAAAACTTGTCATGATTATGATTACCCTTTTTCTGAACATTACTCTTTTAATGAGGAAACAATTTATAGTGTTCGAGTTTCTTATGATACTCCCACTATTCCGAATGAGAAGAATCTTGCTTATGTGGAGAGTAGTAAATTTTCTATGCTTGTAGATCATGAAAATATGCTTTAGGTGCTGGTTATATTGTTGAATTCATTCATGATGCTGATACGTCTCCAACGTATCTATAATTTTTGATTGCTCCATGCTATATTATCTACTGTTTTGGGAAATATTGGGCTTTATTTTCCACTTTTATATTATTTTTGGGACTAACCTATTAACCGAAGGCCCAGCCCAGATTTGTTGTTTTATGCCTATTTTAGTGTTTCGAAGAAAAGGAATATCAAACGGAGTCGAAATGGAACGAAATCAACTAGAGAAGTTATTTTTGGAACGAAAGCCACCAGATAGACTTGGACTCCACGTCAGGAGATACGGGAGGTGCTCACGGGGGTGGGGGCATGCCCCCCTGTCTCGTGGGGCCCCCATAGCTCCTCCGACGTACTTCCTACACCCATATATATCGTCCTACCCTAAAACTTCCAGAAGAGAGATTAGATCGGGACTTCCGCCGCCAGAAGCCTCCGTAGCCACCGAAAGCCAATCTAGACCCATTCCGGCACCCTGCCGGAGGGGGAAATCCCTCTCTGGTGGCCATCTTCATCATCCCGGTGCTCTCCATGACGAGAAGGGAGTAGTTCTCCCTCGGGGCTGAGGGTATGTATAAGTAGCTATGTGTTTGATCTCTCTCTCTCGTGTTCTTGAGATGATACGATCTTGATGTATCGCGAGCTTTGCTATTATAGTTGGATCTTATGTTTCTCCTCCCCCTCTTCTCTCTTGTAATGGATTGAGTTTCCCCTTTGAAGTTATATTATCGGATTGAGTCTTTAAAGATTTGAGAACACTTGATGTATGTCTTACCGTGCATATCTATGGTGACAATGGGATACCACATGATTCACTTGATGTATGTTTTGGTGATCAACTTGCGGGTTCCGCCCATGAACCTATGCATAGGGGTTGGCACACGTTTTCGTCGTGATTCTCCGGTAGAAACTTTGGGGCACTCTTTGAGGTCCTTTGTGTTGGTTGAATAGATGAATCTGAGATTGTGTGATGCATATCATATAATCAAACCCACGGATACTTGAGGTGACATTGGAGTATCTAGGTGACATTAGGGTTTTGGTTGATTTGTGTCTTAAGGTGTTATTCTAGTAAGAACTCTAGGGCTGTTTGTGACACTTATAGGAATAGCCCAACGGATTGATTGGAAAGAATAACTTTGAGGTGGTTTCATACCCTACCATAATCTCTTCGTTCGTTCTTCGCTATTAGTGACTTTGGAGTGACTCTTTGTTGCATGCTGAGGGATAGTTATGTGATCCAATTATGTTAGTATTGTTGAGGGAACTTACACTAGAGAAAGTATGAACCCTAGGCCTTGTTTCAACACATTTCAATACCGTTTACGCTCACTTTTATCATTAGTTACCTTGCTGTTTTTATAATTTCAGATTACAAATACTATTATCTACTATCCAGATTGCACTTGTATCACCATCTCTTCGCCAAACTAGTGCACCTATACAATTTAACATTGTATTGGGTGTGTTGGGGACACAAGAGACTCTTTGTTATTTGGTTGCAGGGTTGCTTGAGAGAGACCATCTTCATCCTACGCCTCCTACGGATTGATAAACCTTAGGTCATCCACTTGAGGGAAATTTGCTACTGTCCTACAAACATCTGCACTTGGAGGCCGAAGAACGTCTACAAGAAGAAGGTTGTGTAGTAGACATCGGATGCTACTGAAAATTACTATGAGGGAGGAATATATGCTCGTAGGAATTGCAATAATATCAAGTTTCCTCTCTATGTGCTTAAAGTTTTAAAGTTATCCTTGTTTTACCTTCCTATGCAAGTTGATTCTTGTTCCCACAAGTTGTTTGCTCACAAAATCCCTATGCATATGAAGTGGGTTAGACTTAGATGTGCTAGTCATATTCTTCTTGATGCTCTCTTTATGTTACAATTCTTATCTTCTATGTGAGCATCATTGAAATCATCATGCCTAGCTAGGGGCGTTAAATGATGGCGCTTGTTGGGAGGCAACCCATTTTTATTTTTGTTCCTTGCTTTTTGTTCCTGTTTAGTAATAAATAATTCATCTATCCTCTGTTATCATTATGTTTTTTATGTTTTAATTAGTGTTTGTGCCAAGTAAAGCCTTTAGGATCTTCTTGGGTGATTGTTATTTGATCTTGCTGGAAAAAACAAAAGTATGCGCTCACGAGAATAATTTTCATTTTTACCAAAGAGCGATAAAATACCAATTCCACTTGCTGTAGATTAATAAACAAATTTCCTAGGACTTCCTAATTACTCAGGATTTTTGGGGTTCTAGAAGTATATGTTTGATACAGATTACTACAGACTGTTCTGTTTTTGATAGATTCTGTTTTCTATGTGTTGTTTGCTTATTTTGTTGAATCTATGAGTAGTATCGGAGGGTATGAACCATCAATAAGTTGGAATATAGTAGATATCACACAAATATAAATAAAGAATGAGTTCAGAACAGTACCTAAGTGGTGATTTATTTTCTTATACTAACGGAGCTTACGAGTTTTCTGTTAAGTTTTGTGTTGTGAAGTTTTCAAGTTTTGGGTAAAGATTTGATGGACTATGGAATAAGGAGTGGAAAGATCCTAAGCTTGGGGATTCCCAAGGCACCCCAAGGTAATATTCAAGGACAACCAAGAGCCTAATCTTGGGGATGACTCGGAAGGCATCCCCTATTTCGTCTTCGTTCATCGGTAACTTTACTTGGAGCTATATTTTTAATCACCACATGATATGTGTTTTGCTTGGAGCGTCATTTTATTTTATTTTATTTTTTCTTGCTATTTGAATAAAATACCAAGATCTGAAATTATTAAATGTTAGAGAGTCTTCACATAGTTGCATAATTATTCGACTACTCATTGATCTTCACTTATATCTTTCGAAGTAGTTTGTTGTTGCTCTAGTGCTTCACTTATATCCTTTTAGAGCATGGCGGTGGTTTTATTTTGAAGAAATAGATGAACTCTCATGCTTCACTTATATTATTTTGAGAGTATTTCAGAACAACATGGCAATTTGCTTTTAGGCATAATAAAAACTTTCATATAAGTGCATTGAATACTAAGAGAAGTTTGATACTTGATGGTTGTTTTGAGATATGGAGATGGTGATATTAGAGTCATGATAGTTGAGTAGTTGTAAATTTGAGAAATACTTGTGTTGAAGTTTGTGGTTCCCATAGCATGCACGTATGGTGAACCGTTATGTGATGAAATTGGAGCATGATTTATTTATTGATTGTCTTCCTTATGAGTGGCGGTCGGGGACGAGCGATGGTCTTTTCCTACCAATCTATCCCCCTAGGAGCATGCGCGTAGTACTTTGTTTCGATAACTAATAGATTTTTGCAATAAGTATGTGAGTTCTTTATGACTAATGTTGGGTCCATGGATTATACGCACTCTCACCCTTCCACCATTGCTAGTCTCTCTAATACCGCGCACCTTTTGCCGGTATCAAACCCACCATATACCTTCCTCAAAACAGCCACCATACCTACCTATTATGGCATTTCCATAGCCATTCCGAGATATATTGCCATGCAACTTTCCACCGTTCCGTTATTATTACACGCTTCATCATTGCCATATTGCTTGTGTGATCATGTAGTTGACATCATATTTGTGGCAAAGGCCACCGTTCATAAATCTTCATACATGTCACTCATGCATCATTGCACATCCCGGTACACCGCCGGAGGCATTCACATAGAGTCATATTTTGTTCTAAGTATTGAGTTGTAATTCTTGAGTTGTAAGTAAATAAAAGTGTGATGATCATCATTATTAGAGCATTGTCCCATGTGAGGAAAGGATGATGGAGACTATGATTCCCCCACAAGTCGGGATGAGACTCCGGACGAAAAAAAACAAAAAAACAAAGGCCATAAAAGAAGAGAAGGCCCAAAAAAATGAGAGAAAAAGAGAGAAGGGACAATGCTACTATCCTTTTTCCACACTTGTGCTTCAAAGTAGCACCATGATCTTCATGATAGAGAGTCTCCTATGTTGTCACCTTCATAAACTAGTGGGAATTTTACATTATAGAACTTGGCTTGTATATTCCAATGATGGGCTTCCTCAAAATTTCCCGAGGTCTTCATGAGCAAGCAAGTTGGATGCACACCCACTTAGTTTCTTCTGTTGAGCTTTCATACATTTATAGCTCTAGTGCATCCGCTGCATGGCAATCCCTACTCACTCACATTGATATCTATTGATGGGCATCTCCATAGCCCGTTGATACGCCTAGTTGATGTGAGACTATCTTCTCCTTTTTTGTCTTCTCCACAACCACCATTCTATTCCACTTATAGTGTTATGTCCATGGCTCACGCTCATGTATTGCGTGAAGATTGAAATTTTTTTAGAACATCAAAAGTATGAAACAATTGCTTGGCTTGTCATTGGGGTTGTGCATGATTTAAATATTTTGTGTGATGAAGATAGAGCATAGCCAGACTATATGGGCCCAGATCCGCCCATGCGCCTAGTTGATGTGAGACTATCTTCTCCTTTTTGTCTTCTCCACAACCACCATTCTATTCCACCTATAGTGCTATATCCATGGCTCACGCTCATGTATTGCGTGAAGATTGAAGAAGTTTGAGAATGTCAAAAGTATGAAACAATTGCTTGGCTTGTCATTGGGGTTGTGCATGATTTAAATATTTTGTGTGGTGAAGATAGAGGATAGCCATACTATATGATTTTGTAGGGATAACTTTCTTTGGCCATGTTATTTTGAGAAGACATGATTGCTTAGTTAGTATGCTTGAAGTATTATTATTTTTATGTCAATATTAAACTTTTATCTTGAATCTTTCGGATCTGAACATTCATGCCACAATAAAGAAAAATTACATTGAGAAATATGTTAGAAAGCATTCCACATCAAAAATTCTTTTTTTATCATTTACCTACTCGAGGACGAGCAGGAATTACGCTTGGGGATGCTTAATACGTCTCCAATGTATATATAATTTTTGATTGTTCCATGCTATTATATTATCTGTTTTGGATGTTTATGGGCTTTATTTTACAATTTTATATTATTTTTGGGACTAACCTGTTAACCCAGAGCCTAGTGCCAGTTCTTGTTTTTCCCTTGTTTTAGTGTTTCGCAGAAAAGGAATATCAAACAGAGTCCAAACGGAATGAAACCTTCGGGAGCATGATTTTTGGAACGAACATGATCCAGGAGACTTGGAGTTGATGTCAAGGAAGCTTCAAGGTGGCCATGAGGTAGGGAGGCGTGCCTGCCCCCCTGGGAGCGCCCCCACCCTCGTGGCTCCTCTGACCGACTTCTTTCGCCTATATATATATATATATGTGTGTGTGTGTGTGTGTGTGTGTGTGTGTGTGTGTGTGTGTATATCCATATACCCTAAAAACATCGGGGAACAGAATAGATCCGGAGTTCCACCGCCAGAAGCCTCCGCAGCCACCGAAAACCAATCTAGACCCGTTCCGGCACCCTGCCGGAGGGGGGAATCCCTCTCGGTGGCCATCTTCATCATCCTGGTGCTCTCCGTGACGAGGAGGGAGTAGTTCTCCCTTAGGGCTGAGGGTATGTACCAGTAGCTATGTGTTTGATCTCTCTCTCTCTCTCTCTCTCTCTCTCTCTCTCTCTCTCGTGTTCTTGAGGTTGTACGATCTTGATGTATCGCGAGCTTTGCTATTATAGTTGGATCTTATGATGTTTCTCCCCCTCTACTCTCTTGTGATGAATTGAGTTTTCCCTTTGAAGTTGTCTTATCGGATTGAGTCTTTAAGGATTTGAGAACACTTGATGTATGTCTTGCATGTGCTTATCTGTGGTGAAAATGGGATATCACGTGATCCACTTGATGTATGTTTTGGTGATCAACTTGCGAGTTCCCTCGTAAACTTATGCATAGGGGTTGGCACACGTTTTCATCTTGACTCTCCGGTAGAAACTTTGGGGCACTCTTTGAAGTTCTTTGTTGGTTGAATAGATGAATCTGAGATTGTGTGATGCAGCTCGAATAATCATACCCACGGATACTTAAGGTGACATTGGAGTATCTAGGGGACATTAGGGTTTTGGTTGATTTGTGTCTTAAGGTGTTATTCTAGTACGAACTCTATGATAGATTGAACGGAAAGGATAGCTTCGTGTTATTTTACTACGGACTCTTGAATAGATCGACCAGAAAGGATAACTTTGAGGTGGTTCCGTACCCTACAATAATCTCTTCATTTGTTCTCCGCTATTAGTTACTTTGGAGTGACTCTTTGTTGCATGTTGAGGGATAGTTATATGATCCAATTATGTTATTATTGTTGAGAGAACTTGCACTAGTGAAAGTATGAACCCTAGGCCTTGTTTCCTAGCATGGCAATACCATTTGTGCTCACTTTTATCATTAGTTACCTTTCTGTTTTTATATGTTCAGATTACAAAAACCTATATCTACCATCCATATTGCACTTGTATCACCATCTCTTCGCCGAACTAGTGCACCTATACAATTTACCATTGTATTGGGTGTGTTGGGGACACAAGAGACTCTTTGTTATTTGGTTGCAGGGTTGCTTGAGAGAGACCATCTTCATCCTACGCCTCCCACGGATTGATAAACCTTAGGTCATCCACTTGAGGGAAATTTGCTACTGTCCTACAAACCTGTGCACTTGGAGGCCCAACAACATCTACAAGAAGAAGGTTGTGTAGTAGACATCACCATGTTATACTATCGGGTCGTGATCACTTGGGAGGTGATCACGGGTATATACTTATATACATATTATATGATACCTGTGGTGACTAAAGTCGGGTCGGCTCGTAGAGTACCCGTGAGTGATTCATGGATTGGGTCCGAAAGGACGTTTGTCCCAACGGCCCTCTGAGTGGATCTTTGTGGCGGAGCGATAGGGTAGATTGAGACCACCTAGGAGAGAGGTAGGCCTGGCCCTGGTCGGCGTCCGCGGTTATTTCAAAATAACACGCTTAACGAGATCTGGGTATTTGATCTGAGTCTGGCCATTGGCCTATACGCACTAACCAACTACACGGGAATAGTTATGGGCACTCGACGTCGTGGTATCAGCCTAAGCCTTCTTGACGTCAGTGACTGGGCGGCGCGCGCCGGGTTGGACTGGAATGCCTGCTCTTGTATAAGGGAGGCTAGGTCTGCTCGCCGGCCGCGTTCACAACGTGCAGGTGTGCAATGGGCGATGGGCCCAGACCCCTGCGCCATAGGATTTAGACCGGCGTGCTGACATCTCCGTTGTGCCTAGGTAAGGCTGCGACGTGTTGATCTTCCGAGGCCGGGTATGACCTAGGAAAGTGTGTCTAGCCAAAGGGGATCGAGCATGTTGGGAAATGTGGTGCACCCCTGCAGGGAAGTTTATCTATTCGAATAGCCGTGTCCCTGGGTAAGAGGACGACCTAGAGTTGTACCTTGACCTTATGACAACTAGAACCGGATACTTAATAAAATACACCCTTCCAAGTGCCAGATACAACCCGGTGATCGCTCTCTCACAGGGCGATGAGGGGAGGATCGCCGGGTAGGATTATGCTATGCGATGATACTTGGTTAACTTACCATCACTCTCTTCTTTTGCTTCAAGATGGAAGCTGCCAGGAGCGTAGTCTTCGCTAGGACTAGCTATCCCCCTCTTATTCTGGCATTCTGTAGTTCAGTCCACATATACTACCCCTTTCATTGATACCAATGCATATGTAGTGTAGTTCCTTGCTTGCGAGTACTTTGGATGAGTACTCACGGTTGCTTTGCTCCCCTTTTTCCCCTTTTCTATACCTGGTTGTCGCAAACAGATGCTGGTGTCCAGGAGCCAGAGGATCCTGAGGATGATTCTATGTGGAGTTTGACTTCGAGGAGTAGTTAGGAGGTCCTGGGCAGGAGGCCTTGCCTTTTCGATCGTTGCTACTTTTGTGCTAGCCTTCTTAATGCAATTTTTTTAGCTTATGTCTGTACTCAGATATTGTTGCTTCCGCTGACTCATCTATGATTGAGCTCTTGTATTCGAGCCCTCAAGGCCCCTGGCTTGTAATATAAAGCTTGTATTATTTTAATTTGTGTCTAGAGTTGTGTTGTGATATCTACCCGTGAGTCCTTGATCTTGATCGTACACATTTGCGTGTATGATTAGTGTATGGTCAAATCGGGGGCGTCACATGAATCTTGTGAAATTAATACTGCTTTGCTGAATCTTGTCATGAAAGATCAATTCGTTGGCCATCCTAGTGAAGATGCCGCTACCCATCTAAACAGCTTTGTTGATTTATGTGATATGCAAAAGAAGAAAGATGTGGATAATGATATTGTTAAATTGAAGCTATTTCCATTTTCGCTTAGAGATCGTGCTAAAACTTGGTTCTCCTCTTTGCCTAAAAATAGTATTGATTCATGGAATAAGTGCAAAGATGCTTTTATCTCTAAGTATTTTCCTCCCACTAAGATCATCTATCTTAGAAACGATATTATGAATTTTAAGCAACTTGATCATGAGCATGTTGCACAAGCTTGGGAGAGGATGAAATTAATGATATGTAACTGCCCTACACATGGTTTGAATTTATGGATGATTATACGATTTTTTATGCTGGATTGAATTTTCCTTCTAGAAATCTTTTAGATTCGGCCGCGGGAGGCACTTTTATGGAAATCACTTTCGGAGAAGCTACTAAACTCCTAGATAATATTATGGTTAATTATTCTCAATGGCACACCAAAAGATCTACTAGTAAAAAGTTCATGCGATGGAAGAGATTAATGTTTTGAGTGGAAAGATGGATGAACTTATGAAATTGTTTGCTAATAAGAGTGTTTCTTCTTATCCTAATGATATGCCTTTGTCTACCTTGATTGAGAATAATAATGAATCTATGGATGTGAATTTTGTTGGTAGGAACAATTTTGGTAACAACGCGTATAGAGGAAACTTTAATTCTAGGCCTTTCCCTAGTAATTCCTCTAATAATTATGGTAATTCCTACAACAACACTTATGGAAATTTTAATAAGACACCCTATGATTTTGAGACTAGTGTTAAAGAATTGATGATTTCTCAAAAGAATTTCAGTGCTTTGCTTGAAGAAAAATCGCCTAAGATTGATGAGTTGGCTAGGAACATGGATAGAATCTCTCTTGATGTTGATTCTTTGACTTAGATCTTTTCCACCTAAGCATGGTATCAATGAGTCTCTCAAAGCCATGAGAATTTCCATTGATGAGTGCAAAGAAAGAACCGCTAGGATGCGTGCTAAAAAGGATTGCTTTGTAAAAGCGCGTTCTTCTAGTTTTCATGATAATAATGATGAAGATCTAAAAGTGATTGATGTGTCCCCTATTAAATATTTGTTTTCAAATATTAATCTTGATAAAGATGGGACTGGAGATGAGTCAACTTTAGTTAAAAGGCGTCCCAATGATTTGGAGCTTTTAGATCTTGATGCAAAAATTAATAAAAGTGGGATGGAAGAGGTCAGAACTCTACATAGCAATGAACCCACTACTTTGGATTTCAAGGAATTTAATTATGATAATTGCTCTTTGATAGATTGTATTTCCTTGTTGCAATCCATGCTAAATTCTCCTCATGCTTATGATCAAAACAAAGCTTTTACCAAACATATCGTTGATGCTTTAATGCAATCTTATGAAGAAAAACTTAAATTAGAAGTTTCTATCCCTAGAAAACTTTATGATGAGTGGGAACCTACTATTAAAATTAAAATTAAAGATCATGAGTGTTATGCTTTATGTGATTTGGGTGCTAGTGTTTCCACGATTCCAAAAACTTTGTGTGATGTGTTAGGTTTCCGTGAATTTGATGATTGTTCTTTAAAGTTGCACCTTGCGGATTCCACCATTAAGAAACCTATGGGAAGAATTAATGATGTTCTTATTGTTGCAAATAGGAATTATGTGCCCGTATATTTCATTGTTCTTGATATAGATTGCAATCCTACTTGTCCTATTATTCTTGGTAGACATTTCCTTAGAACGATTGGTGCAATTATTGATATGAAAAAAAGGAAATATTAGATTCCAATTTCCATTAAGGAAGGGCATGGATCCTAGGAAGAAAATTAAATTACCTTATGAATCTTCATGAGATACATTTATGGATTGCATATCAAATATGATAATACCTACATCTATTCTTGTTTTTATGCCTAGCTAGGGGCGTTAAACGATATTGCTTGTTGGGAGGCAACCCAATTCTATTTTTGTTTCTTGCTTTTTGTTCCTGTTTAGAAATAAATAAATCATCTATCCTCTGTTATGATTGTGTTTTTTATGTTTTAATTAGTGTTTGTGCCAAGTAAAGCCTTTAGGATCTTCTTGGATGATTGTTGTTTGATCTTGCTGAAAAAAACAGAAAGTATGCGCTCACGAGAATTATTTTAGTTTTAAACCAGAGAGTGATAAAATACTGATTCCAATTGAAGTAGATCAATATAGAATTTATTTAGGTCCTCCTAATTTGGTAGGATTATTCGAGTTACATAAGTATTCGAAACCTACAGATTACTACAGACTGTTCTGTTTTTGACAGATTCTGTTTTTCGTGTGTTGTTTGCTTATTTTGATGAATCTATGGCTAGTATCGGGGGGTATGAACCATACGAAGTTGGAATACAGTAGGTTTAACACGAATATAAATAAAGAATGATTTCACTACAGTACCTTGAAGTGGGGGTTTGTTTTCTTATACTAACGGAGCTCATGAGATTTTCTGTTGAGTTTTGTGTTGTGAGGTTTTCAAGTTTTTGGGTAAAGATTTGATGGATTTTGGAATAAGGAGTGGCAAGAGCCTAAGCTTGGGGATTCCCAAGTCACCCCAATGTAAAATCCAAGGACAACCAAAATCCTAAGCTTGGGTATGCCCCGGAAGGCATCCCCTCTTTCGTCTTCGTCCATCGGTAACTTTACTTGAGGCTATATTTTATTCACCACATGATATGTGTTTTTCTTGGAGCATCTTCTATGATTTGAGTCTTTGCTTTTTAGTTTACCACAATCATCCTTTCTGTACACACCTTTTGGGAGAGACACACATGAATCGGAATTTATTAGAATACTCTTTGTGCTTCACTTATATCTTTTGAGCTAGATAATTTTGCTCTAGTGCTTCACTTATATCTTTTTAAGAGCACGGTGGTGGTTTTATTTTATAGAAATTATTTATTGATCTCTCATGCTTCACTTATATCATTTTGAGAGTCTTTAGAACAACATGGTAATTTTCTTTGGCTATAAAATTAGTCCTAATATGATAGGCATCCAAGATGGGTATAATAAAAAAACTCCCATATAAAGTGCATTGAATACTATGAGAAGTTTGATACTTGATGATTGTTTTGAGATATGAAGATGGTAATATTAGAGTCATGCTAGTTGAGTAGTTGTGAATTTGAGATATGCTTATGTTAAAGTTCGTGATTCCCGTAGCATGCACATATGGTGAACTATTATGTGATGAAGTCGGAGCATGATTTATTTATTGATTATCCTCCTAATGAGTGGCGGTCGGTGACAAGAGATGGTCTTTTCCTACCAATCTATCCCCCTAGGAGCATGTGCATAGTACTTTGTTTCGATAACTAATTGATTTTTGCAACAAGTCTGTGAGTTCTTTTTGACTAATGTTGAGTCCATGGATTATACGCACTCTCACCCTTCCACCATTGCTAGCCTCTCTAGTACCGCGCAACTTTCGCCGGTACCATAAACCCACCATATATCTTCCTCAAAACAGCCACCATACCTACCTATTATGGCATTTCCATAGCCATTCCGAGATATATTGCCATGCAACTTTCCACCGCTCCGTTTATTACGACACACTTCATCATTGTCATATTGCCTTGCATGATCATGTAGTTGACATCGTATTTGTGGCAAAGCCACCATTCATAATTTTTTCATACATGTCACTCTTGATTCATCGCACATGCCAGTACACCGCCAGAGGCATTCACATAGAGTCATATTTTTGTTCTAGTATCAAGTTGTAATTCTTGAGTTGTAAGTAAATAAAAGTGTGATGATCATCATTATTAGAGCATTGTCCCAGTGAGGAAAGGATGATGGAGACTATGATTCCCCCAAAAGTCAGGATGAGACTCCGGACGAAAAAAAGAAAAAAGAAAAAAGAGGCCATAAAAAAAGAGAAAAGGCCCAAATAAAAAAATAGAAAAGAGAGAGAAGGGACAATGCTACTATCCTTTTACCACACTTGTGCTTCAAAGTAGCACCATGATCTTCATGATAGAGAGTCTTCTATGTTGTTGCTTTCATATACTAGTGGGAATTTTTCATTATAGAACTTGGCTTGTATATTCCAATGATGGGCTTCCTCAAAATGCCCTAGGTCTTCGTGAGCAAGCAAGTTGGATGCACACCCACTTAGTTTCTTTTTGAGCTTTCATACACTTATATCTCTAGTGCATCCGTCGCATGGCAATCCCTACTCACTCACATTGATATCTATTGATGGACATCTCCATAGCCCGTTGATACACCTAGTCAGTGGCGGAGCCAGGATTGGCTGACGCCCCAGGCGAGAAACTAAGGACCAAAAACAATCTATAAAAACTTCAGTTTCAAAGCATACCAAAGTCAATCTATGTTGCATAACTAACAAGAAACCAAAGATATTCAATGTCAGTATTTGTTCCATGATGGGCCAACTAATAAAGCAAGACAAATCAGAAGACAATATGTAGCATATATGGATGATACAAAAGATTGACACCAAGTCAAAGGATTGGTTGATCAGAGCCTCTCATGAGTACATCCTCAATCATAAATTTCGAAATGCAAATTAGTGCATAATATAGCAGGTACAACTTGTTAATAATAGATGCAAAATGTGAAAACTTATGTGTAGGATGAGGCAAAATGCCTTTACGTGTGCGATAATCTTGAAATCGCTCGATGATATTTGATTCTTCAATACTAACAAATTGAAGGACATGTCTCCGCCGTTCTTGTGGTTCGAACTTGAAAAAAGAATTCATTGTCTTGTTTATTTTACTCATCTTGACTCCCTGTAATATTATATAGAAACAAAAATTACTAAATTTCTACCAACGAAAATCGTCATCAAACAATGGCATCAGGCAACAACGTTGACATCTACTGCATCTAGCAATGAAAATCATCATCAAACAGTTTATAGTGACATCAACATCAAGCAATACCTTTGCTTTGCTCTCTGCCTCTACTGTTGCTCGGCTGGCTTCTGAGGACGAACGCCCACCTCATGAGACGCCGGCAGCCTGCCGCCTCGCCAGGCAACAGGCGCAGCGGCACAACCTGACGCAGCAGAAGCGCAAAAGAGATTGAAGTGGAGCTTCCCATGGAGCATGCCGGCTGGATGGGCACGACACGACGGCGGGCGGCCGGTGGCGGAGGCTGGCAAGGAGACAGCGGGCGGTGGCAGCGTCGCGGCGAGCAGTCACCTAGGGCTCGTTGATAACCCACAAGTATAGGGGATCGCAACAATTTTCGATAAGTAAGAGTGTCGAACCCAACGAGGAGCTAAAGGTAGAATAAATATTCCCTCAAGTTCTATCGACCACCGATACAACTCTACGCACGCTTGACGTTCGTTTTACCTAGAACAAGTATGAAACTAGAAGTACTTTGTAGGTGTTGTTGGATAGGTTTGCAAGATAATAAAGAGTACGTAAATAAAACTAGGGGCTGTTAAGGTAAAGAAGCAACTAAAGTAAATATAGCGAGTGTGGAAAAGTGGTGGTAGGAGTTGTGAAATTGTCCCTTAAGCAATTGACTACTTTGCTAGACCGATAGCAAGTATTATGTGGGAGAGGCCACTGCTAGCATGTCATCCCTTACTTGGAATTCTATGCACTTATGATTGGAACTATTAGCAAGCATCCACAACTACTAATGTTCATTAAGGTAAAACCGAACCATAGCATTAAGATATATTGGTCCCCCTTCAATCCCGTATGCATCAATTTCTATGCTAGGTTGAAGCTTCTCTCACTCTTGCCCTCCAATACATAGTCCTATCAACATACAAACTAACCCTAGGGTGTGATCCACGCGTGCAATCATATGATGGCCACCAAAGGACAGCAACATAACCACAAGCAAATTAAATCAATCATAGCAATTCATCAACCACCGATAGGACAACGAAAATCTACTCAGACATCATAGGATGGCAACACATCATTGGATAATAATATGAAGCATAAAGCACCATGTTCAAGTAGAGGGTACAGCGGGTTGCGGGAGAGTGGACCGCTGTAGATAGAGGGGGGGGGGAGGTGATGGAGATGTTGGTGAAGATGGCGGAGGTGTTGGTGAAGATCGTGATGATGATGATGATGGCCACGGCGGCGTTCCGACGCCACCGGAGGAGAGGGGGAGAGGGCCCCCCTTCTTCCTATTCTTCCTTGACCTCCTCCCTAGATGGGAGAAGGGTTTCCCCTCTAGTCCTTGGCCTCCATGGCATGGGAGGGGCGAGAGCCCCTCCGAGATTGGATCTATCTCTCTGTTTCTCTTTGGTTCTGCGTTCTCAGATTCTTCCCTTTCACCGTTTCTTATATTCCCGGATATCCGTAACTCCGATTGGGATGAAATTTTGACATGATCTCTATCCGGAAATTAGATTTCTTGCGGTGAAAGAAGGGCACCAACCGCCTCACAGGGTGGCCACGAGGGTCAGGGCGTGCCTGACACCCTGGGGCGCGCCCCCCTACCTCGTGGGCCCCTCGAGCATCGTCTCGCGTGGATTCTTCTTCCCAAAAATCATATATATTCCAAAAAAAATTCTCTGTCAGTTTTTATTCCGTTTGGACTCCGTTTGATATGGACATTCTGCGAAACAAAAAACATGCAACAAACAAGAACTGGCACTGGGCACTGGATCAATATGTTAGTCCCAAAAAATAGTATAAAAAGTTGCCAAAAGTATATGAAAGTTGAATAATATTGGCATGGAACAATAAAAAATTATAGATACGACGGAGACGTATCAGCATCCCCAAGCTTAATTCCTGCTCGTCCTCAAGTAGGTAAATGATAAATAAGATAATTTTTGATGTGGAATGCTACCTAGCATAATCTTGATCATATGGCTAATCATGGCATGAATATTAAGATACGAGTGATTCAAAGCAATAGTCTATCATTTGACATAAAAACAATAATACTTCAAGCCTACTAATAAAGCAATCATGTCTTTTCAAAATAACAAGGCCAAAGAAAGTTATCCCTACAAAATCATATAGTCTGGCTATGCTCCATCTTCACCACACAAAATATTCACATCATGCACAACCCTGATGACAAGCCAAGCAATTGTTTCATACTTTTGACGTTCTCAAACCTTTTCAACTTTCACGCAATACATGAGCGTGAGCGATGGACATAGCACTATAGGTGGAATAGAATATGATGGTGGGGAAGACAAAAAGGAGAAGATAGTCTCACATCAACTAGGCGTATCAACAGGCTATGAAGATGCCCATCAATAGATATCAATGTGAGTGAGTAGGGATTGCCATGCAACGGATGCACTAGAGCTATAAGTGTATGAAAGCTCTAACTGAAACTAAGTGGGTGTGCATCCAACTTGCTTGCTCATGAAGACCTCGGGCATTTGAGGAAGCCCATCTTCGGAATATACAAGCCAAGTTCTATAATGAAAATTCCCACTAGTATATGAAAGTGATAACTCAAGAGACTCTCTACATGAAGAACATGGTGCTACTTTGAAGAACAAGTGTGGTAAAAGGATAGTAACATTGCCCCTTTTTTGCGGGCTTCTTTGGCCCCCCCTTTTTTAGGCTTCTTTGGCCTCTCCCCTTTTTTTGGGCAATGCTCTAATAATGATGATCATCACACTTTTATTTACTTACAACTCAATATTACAACTCGATACTAGAACAAAGATATGACTCTATATGAATGCCTCCGACGGTGTACCGGGAGGTGCAATGATCTAGCATAGCAATGACATCAAAAAATGGACAAGCCATGAAAACATCATGCTAGCTATCTTACGATCATGCAAAGCAATATGACAATGAATGCTCAAGTCATGTATATGATGATGATGAAAGTTGCATGGAAATATATCTCGGAATGGCTATGGAAATGCCATGATAGGTAGGTATGGTGGCTGTTTTGAGGAAGGTATATGGTGGGTTTATGGTACCGGCGAAAGTTGCGCGGTACTAGAGAGGCTAGCAATGGTGGAAGGGTGAGAGTGCGTATAATCCATGGACTCAACATTAGTCATAAAGAACTCACATACTTATTGCAAAAATCTATTAGTCGTCGAAACAAAGTACTACACGCATGATCCTAGGGGGATAGGTTGGTAGGAAAAGACCATCGCTCGTCCCCGACCGGCACTCATAGGGAAGACAATCAATAAATAAATCATGCTCCGGCTTCATTACATAACGGTTCACCATACGTGCATGCTACGGGAATCACAAATCTCAACACAAGTATTTCTACAATCCACAACTACCCACTAGCATGACTCAAATATCGCCATCTTTATATCGCAAAACTATTGCAAGGAATCAAACATATCATATTCAGTGATCTACAAGTTTTATGTAGGATTTTATGACTAACCATGTGAATGACCAGTTCATGTCATCTCTCTAAATAGATATAAGTGAAGCAAGAGAGTTTAATTCTTTCTACAAAAGATATGCCCACTCTCTAACAAATATAAGTGAAGAAAAAGAGCATTCTACAAATGGCGGTTGTCTATGTAAAGAGAAACAGGCAATCCAAACTTCAAATGATATAAGTGAAGCACATGAAGCATTCTATAAAGCCATACTCAAAAGATATAAGTGAAGTGCAAAGAGCATTCTATAAATCAACCAAGGACTATGTCATACCAGCATGGTGCATAAAAGAAAAATGAAAACAAAATGCAAAAGACGCTCCAAGATTGCACATATCGCATGAACGAAACGAATCCGAAAACATACCGATATTTGTTGAAGAAAGAGGGGATGCCTCCCCAGCATCCCCAAGCTTAGACGCTTGAGTCTCCTTGAATATTTACATGGTTTGCCTCGGTCATCCCCAAGCTTGAGCTCTTGCCTCTCTTCCTTCTTCTCACATCGAGACCTTCTCAATCATCGAACACTTCATCCACACAAAACTTCAACAGAAAACTCGGTAAGATCCGTTAGTATAATAAAGCAAATCACTACTCTAAGTACTGTTGCAAAACAATTCATATTTTGTTTTTGCATTGTGTCTACTGTAATATAACTTTTTATGGCTTAATCCACTAATATAAATTGTCAGTTTCATCAAAACAAGCAAACTATGCATCAAAAACAGAATCTGTCTAAAACAGAACAGTCTGTAATAATCTGAACATTCACCATACTTCTGATACTTGAGAACTTCTGCCAAAATTAGGAAAAATAAAAAATTTGTATAGTAAGACAGTGCAAAAATAATCGGAACCATTTGATGTTCCAGCTAAAAATGTAAAATCGCGCACTACAGCCAAAAATTCTGTCTTGCACCGTACAAACCATCAAGCAAATGTAAACATCCTAAAGGCAAACCTTGGCACATTATTTTTATAATACAATGGAATTGTACAAGGGGATAATTATTTTTGTTGAAAAGTTTCTATAATCAAGATTCACAAAGTTTCCGTGAGCATGAACAAAGTTGAAGGAGCTCTCCCACTTCAACAATGCTTGTCTTTCTCACTTTCACTTTCCTTTTTGAAAAGTTTTGAGTTCCCCTCTTTATTTTTGTTGTTTTTAAACTATATGAAAGCACTCAACAGAAATAAATGACTCTCTAAAACTTCCGGGTTGTCTCCCTGGCAGCGCTTTCTTTAAAGCCATTAAGCTAGGCATCTAGTGCTCAAGTAGTGAATCCACCCGGATCCCAAGGTAGATCAAAGCCAATTTTAATTAGCAATGATTTGTAATTTAGTAGTGAGCACAAAGTAACATATATCATGTAATGACGAAGTCTAACTCTCTTCCTATGCATCAGCATGTCATAAAAGAACAATTCATGCACACCTAGTAAAGGCTAATGCATAGTATAAACAGTTTCTTGCAATTCTATCATGTGGGAAACATAGAGAGGTGGAGATATAGTTCCTCTCTCATAATAATTGCAAGTAGGAGCAGCAAGCACATGCATATTATATCTATCAAAATCATCATGTGCAACGGTAAAAGGCAACCCATCAATATAATCCTTAATAAGTGCAAACTTCTCCGATATAGTGTAGTCGGGAGAATTTAAAAAGATAGTAGGACTATCATGTGTGGGTGCAATAGCAACAATTTCATGTTTAACATAAGGAACTATAGCAACTTCATCTCCATAAGCATAATTCATATTGGCATCTTGGCCACAAGTATAGCAAGCATCATCAAAAAGGGATATTTCAAAAGAATCATAGGGATCATAACAGTCATCATAGCAATCATCCTTCGGTAAGAACGAAGGGGGATTAAACAATGTATGTGTTGAAGAGTTACTCTCATTAGAAGGTGGACATGGGTGATCAATCCGCTCTTCCTCCTTTTGTTCTTCTCTCTCCTCCTCATCTCTTTCATCCAATGAGCTCATAGTGTCATCAACTTCTTCTTCCATAGATTCCTGCAACATATTAGTCTCTTCTTGGACAGCGGAGACTTTCTTAATAAGTGCATTAATTTCATAATTGTATTCATAATTCTCATAGCAATATTTGAGGATAGCTAAATTTTCAGATCTATAACAAGCATCATCAATATCATCAAACTCTTTAAACATAGATTCAATTTCATAAGCACCCATAAAAGCAACAAATTCTTCTATTTGTTCCACATCATAGTAATCATATATACCTCTAGCATAAGAAGCCAAGGTTTCATTATCATTAAATCTGCATGAAAAGGGGAGGTGTGGAGAATTCATCCTAGAGCAACAAGTATAATCATATTCCGAGCATAGTTGTCTAGCATACCACTTCAATATATAAATTTGATCCCATAATAGTTTCCCTTTTTGTGTCAAGCGATAATCCCTAAAGTATTCATGTTGATCCAACGTTACTCCCATTACATAATTAAATGGGGTATTCTTAGGATTATTAAAGTAGTACATAATATCTTTCACATAATCAGCATCGAGGGTTTTAGGAGGTTCCCCATCTCCATGAGTAGCAAGTACACCTATTTTTTTTGGTATTTCGTGTTCCATATCCATAACTAAAGATAAAGAACAACTAAGAATAGCAAATAAAAATTACTTAGTGATAAAGCAAACAAGCACAAACGAGAATATTCACCCCACGCTATTGCTCCCCGACAACGGCGCCAGAAAAAGGTCTTGATAACCCACAAGTATAGGGGATCACAACAGTTTTCGATAAGTAAGAGTGTCGAACCCAACGAGGAGCTAAAGGTAGAATAAATATTCCCTCAAGTTCTATCGACCACCGATACAACTCTACGCACGCTCGACGTTCGCTTTACCTAGAACAAGTATGAAACTAGAAGTACTTTGTAGGTGTTGTTGGATAGGTTTTCAAGATAATAAAGAGTACGTAAATAAAACTAGGGGCTGTTAAGGTAAAGAAGCAACTAAAGTAAATATAGCGAGTGTGGAAACATGGTGGTAGGAGTTGCGAAATTGTCCCTTAAGCAATTGACTACTTTACTAGACCGATAGCAAGTATTATGTGGGAGAGGCCACTGCTAGCATGTCATCCCTTACTTGGAATTCTATGCACTTATGATTGGAACTATTAGCAAGCATCCGCAACAACTAATGTTCATTAAGGTAAAACCCAACCATAGCATTAAGATATATTGGTCCCCCTTCAATCCCGTATGCATCAATTTCTATGCTAGGTTGAAGCTTCTCTCACTCTTGCCCTCCAATACATAGTCCTATCAACATACAAACTAACCCTAGGGTGTGATCCACACGCGCAATCATATGATGGGCACCAAAGGACAGCAACATAACCACAAGCAAATTAAATCAATCATAGCAATTCATCAACCACCGATAGGACAACGAAAATCTACTTAGACATCATAGGATGGCAACACATCATTGGATAATAATATGAAGCATAAAGCACCATGTTCAAGTACAGGGTACAACGGGTTGCGAGAGAGTGGACCGCTGTAGATAGAGGGGGGAAGGTGATGGAGATGTTGGTGAAGATGGCGGAGGTGTTGGTGAAGATCATGGTGATGATGATGATGATGGCCACGGCGGCGTTCCGGCGCCACCAGAGGAGAGGGGGAGAGGGGCCCCCTTCTTCCTCTTCTTCCTTGACCTCCTCCCTAGATGGGAGAAGGGTTTCCCCTCTGGTCCTTGGCCTCCATGGCATGGGAGGGGCGAGAGCCCCTCCGAGATTGGATATATCTCTCTGTTTCTCTCTGGTTCTACGTTCTCAGATTCTTCCCTTTCACCGTTTCTTATATTCCCGGAGATACGTAACTCCGATTGGGCTGAAATTTTGGCACAATCTCTATCCAGAAATTAGCTTTCTTGTGGCGAAAGAAGGGCACCAACTGCCTTACAAGGTGGCCACGAGGGTCAGGGGTGCGCCTGACACCCTGGAGCGCCCCCCTACCTCGTGGGCCCCTTGAGCATCGTCTCGCGTGGATTCTTCTTCCCGAAAATCATATATATTCCAAAAAAATCTCCGTCAGTTTTTATTCCGTTTGGACTCTGTTTGATATGGATATTCTGCGAAACAAAAAGCATGCAACAAACAGGAACTGGCACTGGGCACTGGATCAATATGTTAGTCCCAAAAATAGTATAAAAATTTGCCAAAAGTATATGAAAGTTGAATAATATTGGCATGGAACAATCAAAAAATATAGATACGACGGAGACGTATCACTCGTCCAATTCGGGGGAAAAGTGGCGGCCAGTTCATCCGTTTTTGCTCACATCGCTGCCTCTCTGTTCCCGTCGTGCGGGAGCAAAGCGGCAGGCCTGCGCGGCTGGGCTAGTTGGCCTGGGCTGGCTGCGCTTATAAGTGGGCTGCTCCCCAGGCCAAACCTATTTTTTTTAAATATGGGCTGAGAAAAATCCCCACGCCCCAGGCAGTGGCTTGGGCTGCCTGGGGCCCAGATCCGCCCATGCGCCTAGTTGATGTGAGACTATCTTCTCCTTTTTGTCTTCTCCACAACCACCATTCTATTCCACCTATAGTGCTATATCCATGGCTCACGCTCATGTATTGCGTGAAGATTGAAGAAGTTTGAGAATGTCAAAAGTATGAAACAATTGCTTGGCTTGTCATTGGGGTTGTGCATGATTTAAATATTTTGTGTGGTGAAGATAGAGGATAGCCATACTATATGATTTTGTAGGGATAACTTTCTTTGGCCATGTTATTTTGAGAAGACATAATTGTTTAGTTAGTATGCTTGAAGTATTATTATTTTTATGTCAATATTAAAATTTTATCTTGAATCTTTTGGATCTGAACATTCATGCCACAATAAAGAGAATTACTTTGAGAATTATGTTAGGAAGCATTCCACATCAAAAATTCTGTTTTTTATCATTTACCTACTCGAGGACGAGCAGGAATTAAGCTTGGGGATGCTTGATACGTCTCCAACGTATCTATAATTTTTTATTGTTCCATGCTATTATATTATCTGTTTTGGATGTTTAATGGGCTTTATTATGCACTTTTATATTATTTTTGGGACTAACCTATTAACTAAAGGCCAAGTGCAAATTGCTGTTTTTTGCCTATTTCAGTGTTTCGCAGAAAAGGAATATCGAACGTAATGAAACCTTCTCAAGGATTGTTTTTGGAACAAATGTGATCCAGGGGACTTGGAGTGGACGTCAAGAAAGAAGCGAGGAGGCCACGAGGCGGGAGGGCATGCCCAGGGGGGCCAGGCGCGCCCCCACCCTCATGGGCCCCTCGCAGCTCCACCGACCTACTTCTTCCTCCTATATATACCCATATACCCTGAAAACATCCAGGAGCATCACGAAACCCTATTTCCATCGCCACAACCTTTTGTACCCATGAGATCCGATCTTGGGGCCTTTTCCGATGCTCTGCCGGAGGGGGAATCGATCACGGAGGGCTTCTACATCAACACCATAGCCTCTCCGATGATGTGTGAGTATTTTACCACAGACCTTCGGGTTCATAGTTATTAGCTAGATGGCTTTTTCTCTCTCTTTGGATCTCAATACAAAGTTCTCCTCAATTCTCTTAGAGATCTATTCGATGTAATTCTTTTTGTGGTGTGTTTGTCGAGGTCCAATGAATTGTGGATTTATGATCAAGATTATCTATGAACAATAGTTGGTTCTTCTCTGAATTCTTTTATGCATGATTTAAATATATTTGCAAGTCTCTTCAAATTATCAGTTTGGTTTGGCCTACTATATTGATCTTTCTTGCAATGGGAGAAGTGCTTAGCTTTAGGTTCAATCTTGCGGTGTCCTTTCCTAGTGACAGCAGGGGCAGCAAGGCACATATTGTATTATTGCCATCGAGGATAAAAAGATGGGGTTTATATCATATTGCTTGAGTTTATCCCTCTACATCATGTCATCTTGCCTAATGCATTACTCTGTTCTTATGTACTTAATACTCTAGATGCATGCTGGATAGCGACCGATGTGTGGAGTAATAGTAGTAGATGCAGAATCGTTTCGGTCTACTTGTCACGGACGTGATGCCTATATACATGATCATGCCTAGATATTCTCATAACTATTCGCTTTTCTATCAATTGCTCGACAATAATTTGTTCACCCATCGTAGATTATGTTATCTTGAGAGAAGACACTAGTGAAACCTATGGCCCCCGGGTCTATTCTCCATTATATTATTTTCCCGTCAACTAGTTATTTCTGTCGCCGTTTATTTTGCAATCTTTACTTTTCAATCTATACAACAAAAATACCAAAAAAAATTATCTTATCAGATCTCACTTTTGCAGGTGGACGTGAAGGGACTGACAACCCCTTTATCGCGTTGGTTGCAAGGTTCTTGATTGTTTGTGCGGGTATGAGGGACTTGCGTGTAGTCTCCTACTGGATTGATACCTTGGTTCTCAAAAACTGAGGGAAATACTTATGCTACTTTGCTGCATCACCCTTTCCTCTTCAAGGGAAAACCAACGCATGCTCAAGAGGTTGCACTGAGGCATAGGGAATGACTTTCATTCTCTCTCTATCTTATGTCGTGGTCGGGCTTTGAGTCTTACTCAACTTCACACCTTACAATACAGGAAATAACTCCTTCTTTGACTGGTCCATTTTGAACTTTTCAAAAATTTGTCAAGGTATGTGATTTGTGAAAGTTCTATTAAGTGTCTCGATCTATCCCTATAGATCTTGATGCCCAGTATATAAGTAGCTTCACTGAGGTGAAAAATTCTTATTCAAATATCCTTTTATGCTATCCAGAAATTCTACATCATTTCCAATCAACAATATGTCATCCACGTATAATATCAGAAATGCTACAGAGCTCCCACTCACTTTCTTGTAAATACAGGCTTCACCATAAGTCTATATAAAACCTTATGCTCTGATCATCTTATCAAAGCGTATATTCCAACTCTGAGATGCTTGCACCAGTCCATAGATGGATCGCTGGAGTTTGCACACTTTGTTAGCACCTTTAGGATCGACAAAACCTTTTGGTTGCATCATATACAACTCTTATTTAAGAAATCCATTAAGGAATGCAGTTTTGACATCCATTTGCCAGATTTCATAAAATGTGGCAATTGCTAACATGATTCGGACAGACTTAAGCATCGCTACGAGTGAGAAAATCTCTTCGTAGTCAACACCTTGAACTTGTTAAAAACCTTTTGCGATAAGTCGACCTTTGTAGATAGTAACACTACTATTAGTGTTTGTCTTACTCTTGAAGATCCATTTATTTTCAATGGCTTGCCGATCATCGGGCAAGTCAACCAAAGTCCACACTTTGTTCTCATACATGGATCCTATCTCAGATTTCATGGCCTCAAGCCATTTATTGGAATCTGGGCACATTGTCGCTTCCTCATGGTTCGTAGGTTCATCATGGTCTAGTAACATGACTTCCAGAAGAGGATTACCGTACCACTCTGGTGTAGAACGTGTTCTAGTTGACCTACAAGGTTCGGTAGTAACTTGATCTGAAGTTTCATGATCATTATCATTAGCTTCCTTTATAGCTGTTGTAGGCATCAGTGGAACTGATTTCTATGATGAGGTACTTTCCAATTAGAGAGACCGTACAATTACCTCATCAAATTCTACTTTCCTCCCACTCACTTCTTTTGAGAGAAACTCCTTCTCTAGAAAGGATCCATTCTTAGCAACAAAAATCTTGCCTTCAGATCTGTGATAGAAGGTGTACCCAATAGTTTCTTTTGGGTATCCTATGTAGACGCACTTCTCTGATTTGGGTTCGAGCTTGTCAGTTTGAAACCTTTTCACATAAGCGTCGCAACCCCAAACTTTAGGAAACAACATCTTTGGTTTCTTGCCAAACCATAGTTCATACGGTGTCATCTCAACGTATTTACACGGTGCCCTGTTTAACGTGAATGCAACTATCTCTAATGCATAACCCCAAAACGATAGTGGTAAATCGGTAAGAGACATCATAGATCGCACCATATCTAATAAAGTACGGTTATGACGTTTGGACACACCATTACGCTGTGGTGTTCCAGGTGGCATGAGTTGTGAAACTATTCCACATTGTTTTAAATGAAGGCCAAACTCGTAACTCAAATATTCGCCTCCGCGATCAGATGGTAGAAACTTTATTTTCTTGCTATGATGATTCTCCACTTGACTATGAAATTCTTTGAACTTTTCAAATGTTTCAGACTTGTGTTTCATTAAGTAGATATACCCATGTCTGCTCAAATCATCTGTGAAAGTCAGAAAATAACGATACCGCCGCGAGCCTCAACACTCATCGGACCACATACATCGGTATGTATTATTTCCAATAAGTCAGTGGCTCGCTCCATTGTTCCGTAGAACGGAGTTTTAGTCATCTTGCCCATGAGGCATGGTTTGCAAGCATCAAATGATTCATAATCAAGTGATTTCAAAAGTCCATCCGCATGGAGTTTCTTCATGCGCTTTACACCAATATGATCTAAATGGCCGTGCCACAAATATGTTGCACTATCATTATTAATTTTGCATCTTTTGGCATCAATATTATGAATATGTGTATCACTATGATTGAGATTCAACAAACCATTTACACTGGGTGTATGACCATAGAAGGTTTTATTCATGTAAACAGAACAACAATTATTCTCTGACTTAAATGAATAACTGTATTTGCAATAAACATGATCCAATCATATTCATGCTCTACGCAAACACCAAATAACATTTATTTAGGTTCAACACTAACCCCGAAGGTAGAGGGAGTGTGCGATGGTGATCTTATCAACCTTGGAATCACTTCCAACACACATCGTCACCTCGCCCTTAATTAGTCTTTGTTCATTTTGCAACTCCTGTTTTGAGTTACTAATCTTAGCAACTGAAACAGTATCAAATACCTTGGGGTTACTATGAACACTAGTAAAGTACACATCAATAACATGTATATCAAATATACCTTTGTTCACTTTGCCATCCTTCTTATCCGCTAAGTATTTGGGGTACTTGCTATAACATCCCAAATTTTCAATTTGGAATGTTATACATAGATCATTCATGCATAACATATTTTCATTTGCATATTTGCTTTGGGATCCTCGAAATTCTACGCAACTCAAGGACCCACGGAGAGAGTTGGGGATTACACCGTTTTCATATTTGAATTTTATCAAATATCGAAATGAGGATCATTTGTTTTAATTATTTTTCTCTCCGAAAATATTTCACATTAAAATATAAGAGAGGAGATAATATGACTTCTCCAAAATAAAGGAAATATGAGAGGAAAAATATTAAAAACAAATAAACATTTTTATTTGGATTTTAATGCTATTTTATTTGAATTAGGAAAAATATGCGTTTTTCAAAATAGCATAAGAGTCCTAAATAAATGTTCACCTTGTTCAGCATATTTTTAGAGGATGGGGAAAATTTATTTCGGATTTTTTTGAGTCCGTTTAGTACTTCTTTCCTTTGTTTTTCTGCGACATGTTCAAAAAAAGGAAACTGACCTACCGGGCCGTGTTCGCCTGGGACACCGGTCCGGCCGGCCTCTTATAAGCCACGGCCCGCCAGCCCCCCAAACCCTAGCCGCCCTAAGCCCCGCACCCGAGCCGTTGCCGCCCACTGTGCCACCGTCGTCGCCCGCTGCGCCGCGCCGCCGCCACCTCGCGCCGCCATCGCCCACTGTTGTCGCCGTCGCCCACTGTCGCCGCAGCCTCGCCGCCTCGCCGACCCCACCAGAGTTCCTGCTGCCGCCGCCGTCATGTTTGCCGAGGTAGCCGCCGTTTTTTAAAAGCGTTTGGTTTTATTTCGAAAACCTAGATTCGTTTTTTTGATTAGATCAGTTCGGTTTTTCCATCGGTTTATTTATTTTGCGGACGTTCGTCCGTACGTTTGTTTTAACGAACACCGTTCATCCATTAGTCATAGACAGCGAACGTTCGTTCATTAGCCTGTTCGTCAGTTTTCCTTTTTCCAGGGGTTTCCGTGATTATTTTCGATCGCGATTTTCCGCCCTGTTTTGCGTTTTAGTTTATCTTTTCACTCGTTAGTCGGAATCAGGCGATTCAAGCGCCTGGATATTAGTCTCGAAGCCCTCTTTCTTTTTAACCAACTTGAACAAGATTTTGGTACTGTAAAATTTGATTTTAGTCCAGATTAGTAATCGGGTCTTGTTTCTTTCGCAGTCTGAGTTTCGTTGCTCCGTTTGATTTGATTCTTTTTGCAAACTGGAGTTCTTCAGTTGAACTTTCTGGTTATATCTTCTTATTTTGAGTTTTACCCATGCATCTTTGCTTGATTTCTTATGTATTCTATTGTTTGTTTGCGATAGAACACCCAGAGTGCGAAGCGTGCTACTACGAGTCCCTAGGATTTGCAGATCATCAGCAAGGCAAGTAACACTTTGATCATACCCCTTTATTACCCAGTTTTATGCATTAGTTTCAACCCTCACACATTGCATGAGTAGGATCTCTTAACATGTGGGTCTGGGAAGTAGATGATGAGGTAGAACCTATTACCTGTTTTATTATCAAACCCCTGTGAGTTACTTCTACGTTATGCTTATTTTGCCATGCTATGCTCGTAGACGTGGATTGGGTTTGAGTGTATCCATGACAGATGTGAGTTGTTAATTAATGGTTCAACTTAAGGTGGCTACTTTAATACACATATGGGTGGATTCCTTGTGGGCACCTGGTGAATCCAGTGTTGTCCTAGGATATCCCGGAGTACCCGTGTGATCATCCTATGGTCCGCCACCCAGGCTCAAAGGGGTCATAAGACTATTCATGCTAGAAAATTCCCTGTGCAGCCATAAGCCATTATGGGCTCTGGCATAGTTGAGTAAGTTGCGTGAGCTTTTGAAGAGGTGGACTAGCAGATGTAGGGGATTGTAGGTGTACCGGTCCGCCCGAAGTAGAGAGCAAATGCTTCTGAAAGATTGTGTCTCGATCATCCATTTCTCAAACACCATGTAGTGCCTCCACCAGCCATATATGCATGTACTGATAGTTTTTATCTGCTCATTACTCTCATATGTTACAATGCTAGCATATTCCATGTGCTGACCTGTTTTCGGGCTGCAACGTATCATGTTGCAGACTTTTTAGATGAGGAGTAAGGTGCGATAGGTCGTTTGTCATGCACTCAGCTATGCTGTTGGACTTGATGGGCTCACTTTATCTTCCAAGCCTTCCGCTGTTATTGTATTAGATGGCCTTAAGCCATATTTATTGTAATAAGATCTCTCTTGAGACATTCGATGTAATAAGTGTGTGATTGCCACTCTGTTATAAATCCTTCGAGTACTGTGTGTGTCAGCATTACCGATCCAGGGATGACACTAAAGCACAAAGACTTGACCGTTTGAGGTCGGGTCGCTATAAGATGGTATCAGAGCACATGCTGAATGTAGGACATGACCACTAAGAAAAGGCATAGGACACTCTTCTCTACTTATTTCTGACTCCTCTCCACTTTCTACTCTTTAGGATGGCGGACTCGAGGAACAAGTTTGCACAACCGGATGAAGACACACCTTTTGGATGACACTTGAAGGAAGTCACTAGGTACCTGAACATCAGAATACCAATCTTCACCGGGACCTATACCGCCACTTTACCAGAAGAGGAGCGCTGGATGATTCAAGTTCAAGTTCCAGGAAGGACGTTCACGCTAGTCACTAAACCCATAGAGTTTTCCTTTGATGCACCCACCTGGAGTCTAGGCAAGAGTATGGTAGCCCACATTGCTATAGGACGCATCGGCTAAGTTTACCACAAGGAGCTTAAGGCCACTATCTACCAAATATGTGGGCACCGAGATGAGCAATGGGAGATGATCAGCACCAGGAAGGACAGGTCATTGCAGCATTCATCCAGGAATTAAACCATCACATTCGTTGTCGGGAGAACCAGATGTGCGCAAGCATGATAGATTTGAAGAAGGCGATGATCAGGATCACAGAGCTAGAAGAAGAGCTTATGTCTACACGCGATGGATATGAGGAGGAAATGATGATACTTGTGGAGAAGAATGATGACATGACCAGGAAGCTAGGATTTTTCATGGGAGACCCCGCGCTAGGAGGAGAAGATGATGAACCTAAGGAGATTCGTTCTGAAGACTACATCATCATCGACGACACCGACTCTGACCCTGATAGTAGTGATGATGACTATGAAGATGAAGCTGGAGCGGATATCATGTAGTCTTCCACCGATCAAAATTTCTAGTAGACCACCATACTATTAGTAGTACTTCCCCATGTAAATATTAGTAGTCCAAGCACTGTAACGATAGTTAGACCGATTGTATGCCCTTGCTTGATTGATTGAGTGATATTATATGATTGTGTTTGTCTCATGTGCATATGGGTAGTGTTTTCTCATTAGACCTCATTCTATTCTAATCTCTTCCCTCTAAACCCATCAGATGCCTCCGAGATGTGACCCTGGGTTTGCCTTCCCACCGGAGCTCATACAGTTGATCCAGCGGCAGAATACATTGATGCAGTTGCTAGTTCAGAACCAAGGCAACAACACACAACAAAAACCCTCCACCACCACCACCAGTTGACAACCTAGCCCGCTTTCTGAGATTGCAGCCGCCGGTGTTTTCCAGTAGCACCGAGTCAATAGTTGCTAATGATTTGCTACGTAGGATTGGAAGGGAGTTAACCACTGCCGGTTGCACAGATGCTGAGAAGGTGCATTTTGCCGCACACCAATTGGATGGACCCGCAGCCGCATGGTGGGAGAATTACACAACCACTTTTCCTATAGCCAATGTCACTTGGGAGCCATTTCAGCAAGCATTCCGCACCGCCCATGTATCCACTGGAGCAATGAGCATGAAGAAGCGTGAGTTTCGCAACTTATGCCAATGGAACTGTACTATAGGCCAGTACGTGGAGGAGTTTAGTAAGTTATCCCGCTATGCTCCAGATGATGTGGCCACAGATGCCGCGAAGCAGGAGAAGTTTATGGAAGGGCTGAATGATGAGATGAGTATGCAGTTAATGGTGGCCACATTTAACAACTACCAGGAGTTAGTAGATAAAGCTCTCATGATCGAAGGGAAGCAGCAGCAGATAGAGAGCCGCAAGAGGAAATATGGATAAGGGAAGTACAATTCAGGAGCTCGGCAGAAGCCTCACTTTACCCCGAACTCGGGAGGGCTTACCCATAACCATGGAGGCCACGCTCACAATGGAGGAAGTTCTCATAATCATAATGGCCCAAAGAATGGGAATGGGAATGGGAATGGGAATGGAGCAAGTAGCAATCAGAACCGCTCCAATCCAGCCACACCCGCCAAGAGGGACCTAAGCCACGTTACTTGTTTCAAGTGCGGGAAAACTAGACACTATGCCACTGAGTGCCCTGAAGCAAAGAACAGAAATGGTAATGGGAGCTCTGGGAAGAAGCCCAATCCATTTAACAAAGGGCAAGTGAACCACGTGAACATGGAGGAGGTTGAAGAGCAACCAGATGCAGTTATTGGTAAGTTTTTAGTTAAGTCGTTTACCGCAATCATTCTTTTTGATACTGGTGCATCGCATTCATACATATCAAGGGCATTTGTGGATAAGTATAAGTTGCACACTAAAGTTCTTAAGACACCTATGCTAGTAACCTCACCCGGAGCGAGTATATGGCAAGCAGTGGATGTTTTCAGATGCCATTAACCATATGTAGTCATGTTTTCCCCTCCGACTTGATAATTTTGGAGTCGCAAGGATTGGATGTGATACTAGGAATGGATTGGTTGTCGATGTATGGAGGAAACATCGATTGTGCCAGTAAGTCAATTCTACTTACCACCCCGGAGGGAAAAAGGATCAAGTATGTATCCAGGCATGTGCCAAGGAGAACCCAAGTAAATTCTCTCACGGGAGTTGTTCAGGAGGAAGTGCTTGTTGTGAAGGATTACCCAGATGTATTTCCAAAGGAGTTACCAGGCATGCCGCCAGATCGAGACATAGAGTTTTTGATAGAACTGTTGCCAGGCACCGGGCCTATATCAAAGAGACCATACCAGATGCCCGCGAATGATCTGGAGGAGATCAAGAAAAAGATTAAGGAGTTATTGGAGAAAGGTTACATTCGACGAAGTTCATCACCATGGGGAGCCTAGTGCTATTGGTTGAGAAGAAGGATAAGTCTCCGAGAATGGTTGTTGATTATCGGTCATTGAATGAAGTGAAAATCAAGAACAAGTACCCACTACCAATGATCAATGATCTATTTGACCAACTGGAAGGAGCTAAAGTGTTTTCGAAGATCGATCTGTGATCAAGATATCACCAGCTGAAGATTCGAGAAAAGGATATACCTAAGACATCTTTTACCACAAGGTATGGCTATATGAGTACACGGTTATGTCATTCGGATTGACTAATGCCCCTGCATATTTCATGAGTATGATGAATAAGGTGTTCATGGAGTTCTTGGATAAGTTTGTTGTGGTGTTCATTGATGATATCTTGGTATACTCAAAGGATGAAGAGGAACACAAGGAACATTTGCGTTCAGTTCTCGAGAAGCTCAGGGAACATCAGTTATATGCCAAGTTCAGCAAATGTGAGTTTTGGTTGAAGGAAGTTGGATTTCTTGGACATGTTATATCAGGAGAAGGTATAGCAGTAGATCCTAGCAAGGTTAAATCAGTCACTGAGTGGTTGGCACCCACCTCAGTTGGAGAGATCCGCAGTTTTCTTGGACTCACGGGATACTATCGAAGATTCATTGAAAATTTCTCTAAGATTGTGAAGCCTATGACGATGTTGTTGAAGAAGGACACTAAGTTCCATTGGACCGAAGAATGTGAAGCAAGTTTCCAGGAGTTGAAGAAATGTTTGACTACGGCTCCAGTGCTGATTCTATCGGATATACGCAAGGATTTCCAAGTGTATTGCGACGCATCTCGCTTAGGACTTGGAGGAGTACTTATTCAAGACGAAAGAGTTGTTTCATATGCCTCACGACAACTTCGACCGCATGAGTTGAATTATGCCACACATGATTTGAAGTTGGCAATGGTAGTGCATGCGCTAAAAACCTGGAGACATTTTCTTATTGGGAACCATTGTGATGTGTACACGGATCATAAGAGTTTGAAGTACATTTTCACATAGAAGGAGTTGAACCTCAGGCAAAGGAGATGGTTGGAGCTTATAAAGGATTACGATATGAAATTGCACTATCATCCAGGCAAGGCCAATGTTGTAGCAAACGCTTTGAGCCAGAAGAGTTATGCCAATACCTTAGTAACAGGAGGTTTGCCAAGGGAGTTAGCAGAAGATTTCAGGGAGCTACGTTTAGAGATTGTTCCTAGAGGTTTTGTTACAACCATGGAAGTTCAGTCGACATTGTTGGGAAAGATTCGAGAAGCCCATAAGGAGGACAAAGAAAATGTCGAGATAAAGGAGAAGATGAGTGAAGGCAAAGCCAAAGGTTTTCATGAGGATGAGAATGACACCTTGTGGTTCGAGGACCGTATATATGTGCCCAATAATGCAAATATCAGGAAGTTAATACTACAGGAAGCTCATGACTCGCCATACTCGATATACCCCGGAAACACCAAGATGTATTTGGATCTGAAGGAGCGTTTCCAGTGGACTGGTATGAAGAAGGATATTTCCGAGTATGTAGCCATATGTGATGTGTGTCAGAGAGTGAATGCAGAACATCAGAAGCCAGCGGGATTATTGCAGCCTATGTCGATACCCGAATGGAAGTGGGATAAGCTTGGCATGGATTTTATCACCGGATTACCTAGGACCCGATCGGGATACGATTCTATCTGGTAGTAGTGGACCGCTTGACCAAAGTAGCTCACTTTATCCCAGTGAAAACCACATATACAAGTGCGAAGTTGGCCAAGATATACATGACCAGGATCGCATGTCTGCATGGAGTCTCAAGGACCATCGTATCAGATAGAGGAACACAGTTTACTTCAAAGTTTTGGCACCAACTGCACCAGACTTTGGGAACCAGGCTGGAGTTTAGTACAACTTTTCACCCGCAGACAGATGGACAGACCGAGAGAGTCAATCAGATTCTGGAGGACATGTTGAGAGCTTGTGCGCTAGACTACGGTTCTAGTTGGGATGATAATTTACCCTACACGGAGTTCTCGTACAACAACAGCTACCAGGCCAGTTTGAAGATGGCACCATTTGAAGCCCTTCACGGAAGAAGATGCCGAACACCGTTGATGTGGGATGAAGTTGGAGACCGCCAGTTGTTTGGACCGGATTTGATTAAGGAGTCTGAAGAAAAGGTTAAGATGATTCGAGATGGAATGAAGGTAGCTCAGTCCAGGCATAAGAGTTATGCCGACTCAAAACGCAAGGTTGTAGCCTAGGAAATCGGAGACAGAGTATATCTACGAGTGTCACCTCTGCGAGGAGTTAAACATTTTGGAGTTAAGGGAAAGTTAGCCCCAAGATTTGTAGGACCCTATCGAGTTTTGGAACGCATGGGAGAGGTTGCCTACAAGTTGGAACTACCCAAAGGACTGTCAGGAGTACATGATGTGTTTCACGTTTCCCAGTTGAAGAAGTGTCATGCGGAGATGGCCAATATTCCTCTGAGAGATACAGTGCCCCTGGAAGCAATTTAGTTAGACAGTGATTTTACATATGAGGAGAAACCAGTCAGGATTCTCGAATTGCAAGTTGAGTTACCTGCAGCAAGGTTATCATGTTTTGCAAAGTTCAGTGGAGCCACCATACCGAGGACGAAGACACCTGGGAACGAGAGGATGATCTACGCAAGGACCACCCACACCTATTTTCTAGCCAACCCGAATCTCGAGGGCGAGATTCATCTTAAGGGGGGTAGGTTTGTAACATCCCAAATTTTCAATTTGGAATGTTATACATAGATCATTCATGCATATCATATTTTCATTTGCATATTTGCTTTGCGATCCTTGAAATTCTACGCAACTCGAGGACCCACGGAGAGAGTTGGGGATTTCACTGTTTTCATATTTGAATCTTATCAAATATCAAAACGAGGATCATTTATTTTAATTATTTATCTCTTTGAAAATATTTCATATTAAAATATAAGAGAGGAGATAATATGACTTCTCCAAAATAAAGGAAATATGGGAGGAAAAATATTAAAAACAAATAAACATTTTTATTTGGATTTTAATGCTATTTTATTTGAATTAGGAAAAATATGTGTTTTTCAAAATTTCATAAGAGTCCTAAATAAATGTTCACCTTGTCCGACATATTTTTGGAGGACGGGGAAAATTTATTTCGGAATTTTTGGAGTCCGTTTAGTATTTCTTTTCTTTGTTTTTCTGCAACATGATTAAAAAAAAGGAAACCGACCTACCGGGCAGTGTCCGCCTAGGACACCGACCCGGTCGGCCTCTTATAAGCCGCGGCCCGCCAGCCCCCCCCCAAACCCTAGCTGCTCCAAGCTCCGTACCCCAGCCGCCGTCGCCCGCTGCGCCGCGCCGTCGCGCCACCGACCCCGCCGAAGTTGCCGCTGCCACCGCCGTCACGTTTGTCGAGGTAGTCGCCGTTTTTTCAAAACCGTTCGGTTTTATTTTGAAAACCTAGATTCGTTTTTTGATTAGATTGGTTCGGTTTTTCCATCGGTTTATTTATTTTGCGGACGTTCCTCCGCATGTTCGTTTTAATGAACGTCATTCATCCGTTAGTCACAGACAGCGAACGTTCATTCGTTAGCCTGTTCGTCACTTTTCCTTTTTCCATGGTTTTCCGTGATTATTTTTGATCGCGATTTTTCGCCCTGTTTTTCGTTCTAGTTTATCTTTTCGCTCATTAGTCGGAATCAGGCGATCCAAGCACCTAGATATTCGTCTCTAAGCCCTCTTTCTTTTTAACCAACTTGAACAAGATTTTGGTACTGTAAAATTTGACTTTAGTCTAGATTAGTAATCGGATCTTGTTTCTTTCGCAGTTTGAGTTTCGTTGCTCCGTTTGATTTGATTCTTTTTGCAAACCAGAGTTCTTCAGTTGAACTTTCTGGTTAGTTCTTCTTATTTGAGTTTTACCCATGCATCTTTGCTTGATTGCTTATGTATGCTATTGTTTGTTTGCGATAGAACACCCGGAGTGCGAAGCGTGCTACTACGAGTCCCTAGGATTTGCAGATCGTCAGCAAGGCAAGTAACACTTTGATCATACCCCTTTATCACCCAGTTTTAAGCATTAGTTTCAACCCTCACACATTGCATGAATAGGATCTCTTAACATGTGGGTCTGGGAAGTAGATGATGAGGTACAACCTATTACCTGTTGTATTATCAAACCCCTGGGAGTTACTTATATGTTATGCTTATATTGCCATGCTATGCTCGTAGACGTGGATTGGGTTTGAGTGTATCCATGATAGATGTGAGTTGTTAATTAATGGTTCAACTTAAGGTGGCTACTTTAATACACATCTGGGTGGATTGCTTATGGGCACCTAGAGAATCCAGTGTTGTCCTTGGATATCCCGGAGTACCCGTGTGATAATCCTACGGTCCTTCACCCAGGCTCAAAGGGATCATAAGACTATTCATGCTAGAAACTTCCGTGTGCAGCCACAAGCCATTATGGGCTCTGTCTTAGTTGAGTAAGTTGTGTGAGCTCTTGAAGAGGTGGACTAGCAGATGTAGGGGATTGTAGGTGTACCGGTCTGCTCGGAGTAGAGAGCAAATGCTTCTGGAAGATTGTGTCTCAGTCATCCGTTTCTCAAACATCATGTAGTGCGAGAAATCCAACACAGGAGATCGAGTCTTGTGGGGAAAAGTGCGCAAACCTCTACAGAGTGTACAAACTAATCATGGTTAGCCGTGTCCCCAATTATGGACATCTTGAGTATCTGGTTCATGGATTATCATATGGATCTCATCACTCTAAATTAATGTGTTGGGTTGATAATTACTTTTAATTGGGATTGAGTTGGAGGAACCTTCTCAATGTTGTTCAACTACCATGATAGTTAAATAAAATATATTCCTTTGTTGTAGGGAAAAATTAGCTTTTCGCAAAACATTTTAACCATAGAGCCTCCACCAGCCATATATGCATGTAGTGATAGTTTTTATCTATTCATTACTCTCCTGTGTTACAATGCCATCATGTTCCATGTGCTGAGCCATTTTCGGGCTGCAACGTATCATGTTGCAGACTTTTCAGACGAGGAGTAAGGTGCGGTAGGTCGTTTGTCATGCACTCAGCTATGCTGCTTGAGTTGATGGACTTTATCTTCCAAGCCTTCCGTTGTTATCGTATTAGATGGCCTTAAGCCATATTTATTCTAATAAGATCTCTCTTGATACATTCGATGTAATAATTGTGTGATTGCCACTCTGTTATAAATCCTTCGAGTACTGTGTGTGTCAGCATTACCGATCCAGGGATGACACTGAAGCACAGAGACTTGATCATTTGAGGTCGGGTCGCTACAGTTCCGCTTCCAGTGACCATTCCCCTTGCACTAGAAGCACTCCATTTCAGGCTTAGGTCTAGCTTTGGGTTTCTTCGTGGGAGTGTCAACTTGCTTGTCATTCTTCTTGAAGTTCCCTTTCTTTTCCTTTGCCCTTTTTCTTGAGACTAGTGGTCTTGTCAACCATCAACACTTGATGTTTTTTCTTGATTTCTACCTTCGCCGATTTCAGCATCACGAAGAGCTTGAGAATCGTTTCGTCATCCCTTGCATATTATAGTTCATCACGAAGTTCTAGTCACTTGGTGATAGTGACTAGAGAGCTCTGTCAATCACTAACTTATCTGGAAGATTAACTCCCACTTGATTCAAGCGATTGTAGTACCCAGACATTCTGAGCACATGCTCACTAACTGAACTATTCTCCTCCATCTTGTAGGAAAAGTACTTGTCAGAGGTCTCATACCTCTTAACACATGCATGAGTCTGACATATCATTTTTTGCTCTTGGAACATCTCTTATGCTCCATGGCATTCAAAACATTTTTGAAGTCCCAGTTCTAAGCCGTAAAGCATGGTGCTCTAAACTATCAAGTAGTCATCATACCGAGCTTGTCAAACATTCACAACGCCTGCATCTGCTCCTGCAATAGGTCTGTCACCTAGCGGTTCATCAAGGACATAATTCTTCTATGTAGAAATGAGGATAATCCTCAGATCATGGACCCAGTCCGCATCATTGCTACTATCATTTTTCAACTTAGTTTTCTCTAGGAACATATGAAAAATAAAACAGGGGAGCTATACACGAGCTATTGATCTACAACATAGATATGCAAGTACTACCAGGACTAAGTTGATGATAAATTAAGTTCAATTAATCATATTACTTAATAACTCCCACTTAGATAGACATCCCTCGAGTCATCTAAATGACACGTGATCCATATCAACTAAACCATTGTCAGGACCCCGATTCCAAGTCACATCGATCTAGCCGGTAACACCTCATATCACTTTGCGGCCTCACGCACGGTATCCCACGGGTGTCGCCTTACCATGGCTCGGGACCGTTTGCGCCTTTTGGCTCACGTATATGATAGTGTCGCTAGCATCCATATGATAGAGAACCTGGGCCGACATGGCTAGTCATGAACCCAAAGCGGCACAGACCTATGGAGACAGGCATACATGAATCACATCGAGCATGTCGGTCATCAGTGATTGATTCCGGGCTGTAGCACTGGGCTAACAGGACTCCGGGGAACCCGGGCTGTAGCAGGCTAGGCAGGACTCCGGAAGTCACAACGTGACATTTCCCCGAAGGGACAGACATAGGAACGAAGTGAAACACATGCCGGCCAGTCAAGTGTCCTGAACAGTAGTGCTAGGCTAGCAGGACTCCGGTGAACCGGGCTGTAGCGGACTACTATGGCTCGAGGAACACTAGACTACATTTCCCCATAAGAAAGGCTGCCAAGGATAAACAACTAGATTGTCGGATCCCACTCATACCAAGCATTTCAATCATACACACAATATGCCTGATATGAGTACATACAACATGGCATCACAACAAAACTCTACAACTCAAGTACTTTATTTAAAGGCTCCAGGGAGCCATACATAACATGTTCATACAGATAGGAGTCACATGACCCGACACTCAAGTCATACAAACATACAAGCACATGCGGAAGCAACTAGTCCGAGTACAGACTCTAGAAAGAAAGAAAGCTTCTCGAAGCCTATCTATCTACATAGGGCCCTCCATGCCCAGGATCACCACCTGGGTGGCTAGTCACTTGTCGACGTCAAGGTCTACGTAGAACCCATCGGAGGGGGCGGTGTTGTCGTCTGAAAACAGTAATTAAGCAAAAATGAGTACAAAGGTACTCAGCAAGTCTTACATCAGAACCTACTATACATGCTTATTCTCAAGAAGGTGGTGGGGTTAATGCAGCAAGCCAGCTTTGACTGTTGGCTAAGCTATCCTACGGAACTTCACTAGTAAAAATAGTTTTCGCACACGAGTCCACTACTCACCAACACAATACTCCACTGGGGATCCTCCCTCGTCATCCTACGAGAGGGCCATCCTCGGTACTCACACTTATCTTGAGTCTTTTATTAGTACCCATTAACTTGTCTATGAACTATATAGGCAACCAAGTAGTCCTTTACCGCGGACGCGGCTATTCGAATAGTTTTATACCCTGCAGGGGTGTACTTCTTCATACACGCTTTCACCACTTACTGTCGTTTACACGACTTGTACTCGGCAACCTTCAAGCGGAAGCCCAGCGAGGGTGTCGGCCATGGCCTACCTAAACACTTAAGTCTCTAGTCCAGGTTTATCGCCTATCCAGGTTCCATCCGCAGGGAGTCCGGCCGAGGTTTCCACATACGGCCCCGAACGATGTGAACAGGGATCCCAAGACACCAAACGGGTGACTCGGTACACCGTGCCACGGTGTATCTACCCCAACATAGCCCACCCCTAGGATCAGCGCTACGCACGGCCGCCAACACATAACCTACAAACACCAAAAACTATTTGCAACTCCTGGACAGAGTACTAGGGTGGTTAAGAAGCCGAGAGGGTCAATTAAGGATCCCAATGCATGGTAGTAGCTGAATCTTAAATCACACATACATATCTCAGTGCTTAGGGACGGCCTCAATGAAACAACCCACCATGTACTCCTACATGGCCTCTCATCGATACCTTTACCAAAACATGTTCAACACATCCTTCACATTACCGGCATAAGCATTTCACTCTGGCCCATCACCCAGATGAACCAGACCTGACACAACTCTAAGCATAACAGGCATAGCAAGGTAGGAATCACATACATGGCTCAATCAACTCCTACACATGCTAGTGGGTTTCATCTAGTTACTGTGGCAATGACAGGTCATGCAGAGGATAAGGGTTCAACTACCGTAGCACACAACAGTTTGAATCGTGTTGTCTTAATGCAGTAAACAAGAGCAGAAGCGAGAACATGGGTTTGTATCGGAATGATCAATGGTTGCTTGCCTGATGGAGTGGTAGTGGGATACTGCCCTTCAGTTGGATACTCATGAATATCCTCGGAGGCAGAACCTACCACGAAGAACACATCGGAACACAATCAACACATGACGATATGCAACAATATGATGCATGCTATGACATGGCAATATGAATGTGTCTTGGCCTAATGCAAGCTATAACAGAAAGGAATGAACTCATTTGAATGAAAGATTCAAATATTAGCTCATTAAACATGGCCTTAATAGTGTATTTCCTTATTCTGCTTAAACAACAAGGTAAACTTGTTTTTTCATGCATGAAACCATTATAGATGGATAGATTGAATTTTTCTGATCATTTTTCATATATAAATCTTTGCATTTGGATCTATGGTTGATTTTCTATGATTTTTTGAAGTTTTAACTATTTTCTGGAAATTCCTGAATAAAAATAAATCCAGAAAATGCATTACTGCGTCATGCTGACCTCAGCAGGTCAAAGGCGCCAGCCCAGGTCAAACCTGACTGGTGGGCCCCTTCTGTCAGCCTCTCAGCTAATTAATAGGATTAGATTAACACTAATTAGCTGTCAGTGGGGCCTGGGCCCACATGTCAGTGACTGATTTAATTAAAATTAATTAAAACTAATCCTAAATTAGTTAGCAGACCGGCCCCACCTGTCATAGACTCAGGAGGGTCTACCTGGGCCCACCTAGGAGTCAAACTGGGTCAAACTCGCCGGCGACTCGACGCCGGCGAGGCCCGAGATGGTGGCGCAGCCCGGAAAACGCCCACAGGGCACGGGCGAGGCCGTTCTTGGGCTCGTTGGAGAGCT
The DNA here is from genome assembly GCF_018294505.1 of Triticum aestivum. NCBI lineage: Eukaryota > Viridiplantae > Streptophyta > Magnoliopsida > Poales > Poaceae > Triticum > Triticum aestivum. The sequence goes on from NC_057809.1 coordinate 212,850,279, forward strand.
CTTGCGGTCGCGCATCTAGTGGTGGTGGAGGCCGGGCCTACGGTGGCCGGAGACGACGACGGCGAGCTCCAAGGCGGCGGCCAGAGTTCGGCCATGTGCGGGGAGTGGGCTGCGGCGTGCAAACACGGAAACTGAAGCGCTAGCGAGGCACTATGCGATGCAGCAAGCACGTTGCATAGCACGGGAGGACCAAATGGTCGCCGGAGCGACGCCAGCAACGAGCTCGAGCAGAGACGAGCTTCGTCCATGGTGGAACTATGGCCTAGAGGGTGCAAACGCGTGGGAAAGAAGAGGGGAAAGGCGGCGGAGCTCACAGGGAGGTCGATGAGCAGCTCAGTGGGCTCGGGGGTGACCGTAGCGAGGCGAATCAACGAACAGCATCCGGCGGGTACCGAGCTTGAAGACGATCCGATGGCGGCAATGCAGGGCCTGCGGCGATGCGTGGCTCGGTGGGGAGGGCGAGGGCGTCGCGGCGGAGCTTCTGGACAGGTCAGAGAGGCGAGGGGGTGATGGAGAGCGCGACTACGAGGTGAGACGGCGACAAGCTCGTCGCCCATGGTGCGGGAGAGGGTGAGGGAGACGCGGGGAGAGTGAGCGAGGATGAGAGGGGGACGTGGGGGTCGCGTGGCACCCCTAGGCGTCTCCAGGCGTCGGCGGAAGCAGGAGGTGGCCGGCGTGTGGCCGCGGGCGCCGGCCACGCGCTCCGCGTCCTTCTGGCGCGAGGAGGAGGACGACTGGCAGAGCCAGTAGGCTGGGCCGAGCCAGGTGGCTGGGCCAGCACAGGTAAGGCCCGGGTGGGCTTCCCTTTCTCTCTCTCTCTCTCTCTTTTTTTATTTGTTTCTGTTTTTCTAATTAACTGCAACTGTTGGGCTTTAAATAAAATACTAAAATGTTTCCAAAAATCCTGAAAATAATTGTGGGCTCTGTTTAGATTATTTCCAACAGCAAACATTTATTTCCAGGATTATTTGAGCATTTAAATTATTTTATAGCATTTAAATGCCCAAATTCAAATACTTATGATTTAATTCAATGACCTTCTGTTGACCTAGAAAATTGTGCACCAATTTTGCCAGAGGTTTTAACCCAAGACAAGGAGGGTGAACTTTTTAGAAGGGCATTTCAGGTTCATTGAAAATAATTTTAGTAAACCCTAGTTGTTTCCAGGGGGGTGTTGGGGGTTTCTGCTTTCCCCATTTCAAATTTAAGAGAAATTTAAACATGATGCACACTCTAATGCTTGAACTAGCTAGGGTGTGACAACTCACCCCCACTCAAAAGAATCTCGTCCCGAGATTTAGGATCCTCCGGGAAGAAGGTGGGGTACTCAAGTCGAAGACGATCCTCCCTTTCCCAAGTGGCTTCTTTCTCGGAATGGTGTGACCATTGAACCTTGAGAAACTTGATATTCTGACGTTGAGTGGTATGCTCGGCCTGATCAAGGATACGAACGGGATATTCCCGATAGGAGAGGTTATCTTGTAGATCAAGCGTTTCGTGGTCCACTCCACGGATAGGATCCGCGAAGCAACGCCTGAGTTGTGAAACGTGGAAGACATTGTGAACTCTGGAAAGATGCGGAGGTAGTTCCAATTGGTAGGCAACTTCTCCTCGTTTGGCAAGAATGTGAAAGGGTCCAATGTAACGAGGGGCCAATTTGCCTTTGATACCGAAACGATGGGTTCCCTTTAACGGAGTAACCCGAAGGTAAGCCTTCTCGTCGACTTCATAAGTCATAGGCTTATGTTTACGATCATATTGACTCTTTTGACGAGATTGGGCTGTTTTCAATTTCTCACGAATAACGCGAACCTGCTCTTCTGCTTCCTGAATCATATCCGGGCCAAAGAGTTGTCTTTCCCCGGTTTCTGACCAGTTAAGAGGCGTTCGACATTTTCGTCCATAGAGAACTTCGAAAGGAGCCTTGCCGAAGCTGGCTTGATAACTATTGTTACAAGCAAACTCCGCGAATGGAAGGCATTTCTCCCAACTCATTTCGAACGAGATGACAGAAGCTCGGAGCATATCTTCCAGAATTTGATTGACTCGCTCTACTTGACCACTTGATTGAGGATGGAAGGCAGTACTAAAAGAGAGACGAGTTCCCATAGCATTTTGGAAACTTTCCCAAAATCGAGAGGTGAAGAGACTCCCACGGTCTGAGTTAATTTCCAATGGAACACCATGAAGAGACACTATTCGGGAGATGTATAAATCGGCTAGCTGGCTAGCGGTGATACTCTCACGAACAGGTAGAAAGTGGGCTACTTTGGAAAGATGGTCGATCACGACGAAGATGGCATTATTCCCTCTCTTGGTCCTAGGAAACCCAGTGATGAAATCCATACTGATTTTATCCCATTTCCATTCGGGAATAGCCAAAGGTTGAAGAGTGCCAGCAGGCCGTTGATGCTCTGCTTTAACACGACGACAAACATCGCAATTAGCAATGTATTGAGCGATTTCTCTCTTCATCCTAGTCCACCAAAACCTCTGGCGTAGGTCTTGATACATTTTAGTACTACCGGGATGAATGGTGAGAGGGGATCCATGAGCTTCCTTAAGGATCAACTGGCGCAGATGTTGTTTCTTGGGAACCACCAAACGGTTCTCGAAGAAGACAACACCTCGCTCATCCATGGAGAAACATTTAGCAACTCCGCTAGCGATGTTTTCCTTAATCCGGGATATGCCCTTATCATACCGCTGGGCGGTTATGATTTGATCCATAAGGGTAGGTTTCGCCACCAGGGTGGATAGGAATCCTCGAGGAACAATGTGAAGGTTAAGCTTACGGAATTCCTCATGGAGAGGTGGTTGACTCTGTTGTAACATCAGGTTGTTACAATAGGATTTACGGCTTAGTGCATCAGCCATGACATTGGCTTTGCCCGGGGTGTAAGTTATTCCTAAGTCGTAATCCGAGATCAACTCAACCCAACGTCTTTGCCTGAGATTCAAGTCTGGTTGGGTGAAGATATATTTCAAACTTTGGTGATCGGTGAAGATCTCGCAACGATTACCGAGGAGGTAATGTCGCCAGGTTTTAAGTGCATGGACTACAGCTGCAAGCTCTAGATCATGTGTGGGATAATTTTCCTCATGTGGGTGTAATTGCCGTGAAGCATAGGCAATTACCTGACGATCCTGCATGAGTATGCAACCTAGTCCTTGTCGCGAGGCGTCGCAATAGATAATAAAGTCCTTGGAGAAATCTGGTGGTACCAGTACGGGAGCAGATGTCAGGCGTCTTTTCAGTTCCTGAAAGCTAAACTCGCACTGTGGAGTCCACTCGAACTTTTTATCCTTCTTGAGGAGTTCAGTTAGAGGTTTAGCAACCTTGGAGAAATTCTCGACGAAGCGGCGGCAATAGCTCGCTAAGCCAAGGAAACTCCGAACTTGCTTGACCGTCTCAGGTGGAGTCCAATCAAGGATGGCTTGAACTCGCTTGGGATTGACAGCAATACCCTTGCCAGAGATTACATGGCCTAGATAGGTCACTTCTGGCAACCAAAATTCACACTTGGAGAATTTGGCATAAAGGCGATGCTCTCGAAGTTTCATCAATACCAGCCTTAGATGTTCGGCATGTTCCTCTTCATTCTTGGAGTAGATGAGTATGTCATCGAGGTATACCACGACGAATTTATCCAATTACTCCATGAAAACCGAGTTCATTAACCGAGAGAAGGTAGCTGGGGCATTGGTTAAACCGAAGGACATGACGGTGTACTCGTATTGGCCATAACGAGTAACAAAGGCCGTTTTGGGAATGTCCCCGTTTCTGATTTTGATTTGATGGTAGCCCAACCTCAAATCCATCTTGGAAAAGACTGAGGATCCAGCGAGCTGATCATACAGATCGTTAATCCTGGGAAGCGGTTATTTGTTCTTGATGGTGACCAGGTTGACAGGGCGGTAGTCCACAACCATTTGATCCGTTCCATCCTTCTTCTTGACGAAGAGGACGGGGCAAGCCCAAGGAGAGGAACTAGGATGGATGAAACCCTTTTTCAAGGACTCATCGAGTTGGTTCTTAAGCTCGGCTAGTTCTAAGGGTGCCATCTTGTAGGGTCTTCTAGAAATTGGCACGGTTCCTGGAACAAGGTCTATCACAAACTCGACATCTCTGTCAGGTGGAACACCTGGCAGTTCTTCTGGAAAGACATCCGGAAAGTCTTGGACTATCGGAACATCCTCAAGGTCTAGAAGGGGGTTGGCATTTAGGGAGTAAAGCTGGCGCTTGGCCACTCGAGTTAAGACATTGACTGTCTTGCCCGATGGGTGAGTAAGCTGAACGGTTCTAGTGGCACAATCAATCTTAGCGTAATGAGCTGACATCCAGTCCATACCCAAGATGATGTTTATGTCCGTGGACTTGAGAGCTATCAAGGATGCAAGGAAGACAAGTCTATCGACAAGAATTTCGTTCCCATGACTTACTCTAGAAGTTTGCCATTCGGAACCCGGAGTTTGAATTACCATGGAAGTGGGCATGTCACAGAATGTCGTGTTATGCAATCGAGCATAGCTCTAGGATATGAATGAATGAGATACTCCAGTATCGAAAAGAACAGATGCCGGATGGCAGTTAACAAGGAGCGTACCAAGGACGACGTTGGGATCCTCATGAGCCTCCTCGGCTGAAACATAGTTGACATGGCCACGTGCAGTGGTGGCCGGCTTGGCGTAGAATGTTTTTCCCGCGGGCTTACCACGGCCAATGGACTTTCCAGTTTGATTGGGGTTGTTGTTCTGGGGACACTCTCGGCTATAGTGACCCGGCTCTCCACACTTAAAGCATGTCACCACGTTGGGGCGTGGAGCAGCATTAGCAGCGGGGCCACCATAGGGCTTGGGCGGTGCAAATTGCTGGTTGGGACGAGGCGCCTCAAAGGATGGCCTCGGGATGAACCTGGGTGGCAGTGCCGTGCTTGGGATCCACACCCGGCGCTTCTGAGCTCCAGAGCCGGATGAAGAGCCAAAGTCACGGGAGTGCTTGCGTGAAGCGTCATAATCAGTCTGGCCTATCTCAGCACTGATGGCTTTATTGACCAACTTCTGAAAGGAGGTGCACTCGTGCAGACGAAGATCGCGGCGAAGCTTAGGGCTAAGTCCCTTGCGGAACCTTGCTTGCTTCTTAGCGTCAGTAGATACCTCTTCAGGAGCATAGCGTGCTAGATTTCCAAATTCACGACTATAAGCATCCACAGTCAGTCTTCCTTGGGTGAAGTTGCAGAACTCCTCCCTCTTGCGATCCATGAGACCTTCTAGAATGTGATGCTCGCGGAAAGCCTCACTGAACTCAGCCCAAGTAGTAACTTGGCCGACCGGGCGCATAGCTTCGAAGTTTTCCCACCAAAGGCTAGCAGGGCCTTCGAGGTGATAGGCAACATAGGTAACCTTGTCGGCTTCGGCTACGTTGGCAGAACGTAGCTTGTGAGTGATGCTGCTAAGCCAGTCATCCGTGTCGAGGGGTTCGACGGAATGGTTAAACTTTGGTGGGTACAACTTGATAAAGTCATTAATTGACACCAAGTCATTTCGTGGATGGCGTGCAGTGTTCTGCTCAATCCGCTCTAGCAGGCGGTTAGTCTCACACTTGTTTCTTTCCGCCTCCAGCATTACTTCGGCCAGAGAAGGCGGGTGAGGCAGATTTTCACCTCTAGCTGCACTGGCTTCCCCCTGCTCCGAGGCAGCAGGGTTGCTGCGGGTGTTGACCATCCTAGGAGAAAACAAGACAATGGTTTAGATAAGGATGGCTCAAACTTAGCAAGGAGTGCAGAATGTAATGGATAATGCGGAATGCAGAGATGTTCATCCATATGTCATGGTAATATAAAACTGCCATATATATACCAACGGTCATACACATCATACATAGTTTAGTACAAGCCCAGGCTACAGTACAACTATGATGAAAGACGTTATATCTCATCGGAGGCATTCCAAGCTCCTATATAGTATTTGTCTACACCTCCGGATTTGATTACACACAAAGTCATATTCCACAAGTCTCGCAGGACAGTGGAGATACAACTACTACAATACTAGTGGTACTACTACTAACTCAGACAGCTTCGTAGTAGTCCTCATAGAAGTCACCTCCATAGCCTAGAAGTTCAACGTGACCATCCGGGAACAGACGGTCTTGAGGAGCCTGTGGACCATAGGGGCTAGGATGAGGTCTTGGACCAACAAACGGTGGCCTGCGGGGACCACGGGGTGGGGTGATGCCTCCCACATCACGCAAATCCACCATGTCTGGCAGAGCTGATCTCACAGGATACAGATCCCTTGTATCCATACATCCAGCTTGCACCGCAGGTGCAAACCAAGTCAATGTGGCCCAATGATCAGCACGGGTATTGAAAAGCTCCAGCCTCAAGGCCCGATTCTCTCGGTCCTTATCTTCGAGCATCTCGGCAGTGGTACGAGTTAATGAGTCCTCCTGAGTGGAGTCAGCATAGATAGACTGAAGATACCCTTGCGCTCCCGGAAGTGAAGCTGGCATGTAACGGAAGTCGGTGTTCCGAAGCAGGCCAGTCCGGACTCGCAAGATGGTCATCATGGAATAGGCAGCATCCTGCACAGCCATCTCAACAGTAACCCCGAGTCCATAGGAACAGTGAAGGGGCTCGGTAGATCCAGTATAAGAAGGAAATATCCTGACGGTGCAGAGATATTGGCTTTGATTAAAGTCGCGGAACTGCTTTTCGACGGTGTATTCGGGATACCAATGGTAGCCCGTCTCGATCATTACCCGGACTAACATAGCAGTATGACCGGGCACGTCGAGGCACCGGGTCAGGCGAACCACTTGGTTTTGAACACGGTTGGCCATCTGAAAGCACAACCACAATGCAAAGACATCAAAATTTCTAGGGAAAATTGGACAGCATAACAGCTGTAAATGCTCAGAAAAAGATTTGAGACATCCACAACAGTTCGCAATACCACTCAACAACATCATATCAAGATTCTGATCCAATTAGCAACATAATAAAATAGTAGAAACTGAACTGGGGCTTGTAGCATCAATCCTATAAGCTACTACGGATTAGTAACACGTGAACCTGATAGAAGGAGAGAGCCTAGTCCTTAACCCATGTTGAATGAGAAGAGAATGACTCAGATCAGAGGCATAGGGTAAAGGAGTAAAAGAGCCTTACGTTCCATCCCACAATCAATTCCCCTACATATAACTAAAGCATTTCTAGACTCGACATCGACTAGTTTGGCTCAACGAACCTACAGGCAGTCCAGCTCTGATGCCAACGCTGTCAGGACCCCGATTCCAAGTCACATCGATCTAGCCGGTAACACCTCATATCACTTTGCGGCCTCACACACGGTATCCCACGGGTGTCGCCTTACCATGGCCCGGGACCATTTGCGCCTTTTGGCTCACGTATATGATAGTGTCGCTAGCATCCATATGACAGAGAACCAGGGCCGACATGGCTAGTCATGAACCCAAAGCGGCACAGACCTATGGAGACAGGCATACATGAATCACATCGAGCATGTTGGTCATCAGCGATTGATTCCGGGCTGTAGTACTGGGCTAACAGGACTCCGGGGAACCCGGGCTGTAGCAGTCTAGGCAGGACTCCGGAAGTCACAGCGTGACATTTCCCTGAAGGGACAGACATAGGAACGAAGTGAAACACATGCCGGCCAGTCAAGTGTCCTGAACAGTAGTGCTAGGCTAGCAGGACTCCGGTGAACCGGGCTGTAGCGGACTACTATGGCTCGAGGAACACTAGACTACATTTCCCCATAAGAAAGGCTGCCAAGGATAAACAACTAGATTGTCGGATCCCACTCATACCAAGCATTTCAATCATACACACAATATGCCCGATATGAGTACATACAACATGGCATCACAACAAAACTCTACAACTCAAGTACTTTATTTAAAGGATCCAGGGAGCCATACATAACATGTTCATACAGATAGGGGTCACATGACCCGACACTCAAGTCATACAAACATACAAGCACATGCGGAAGCAACTAGTCTGAGTACAGACTCTAGAAAGAAAGAAAGCTTCTCGAAGCCTGTCTATCTACATAGGGCCCTCCATGGCCAGGATCACCACCTGGGTGGCTAGTCACTCGTCGACGTCAAGGTCTACGTAAAACCCATCGGAGGGGGCAGTGTTGTCGTCTAAAAACAGTACTTAAGCAAACATGAGTACAAAGGTACTCAGCAAGTCTTACATCAGAACCTACTATACATGCTTATTCTCAAGAAGGTGGTGGGGTTAATGCAGCAAGCCAGCTTTGACTCTTGGCTAAGCTATCCTACAGAACTTCACCAGTAAAAATAGTTTTCGCACACGAGTCCACTACTCACCAACACAATACTCCACCGGGGATCCTCCCTCGTCATCCTACGAGAGGGCCATCCTCGGTACTCACACTTATCTTGAGTCTTTTATTAGTACCCATTAACTTGTCTATGAACTGTATAGGCAACCAAGTAGTCCTTTACCGCGGACGCGGCTATTCGAATATTTTTATACCCTGCAGGGGTGTACTTCTTCATACACGCTTTCACCACTTACCGCCGTTTACACGACATGTACTCGGCAACCTTCAAGCGGAAGCCCAGCGAGGGTGTCGGCCACGGCCTACCTAAACACTTAAGTCTCTAGTCCAGGTTTATCGCCTATCCAGGTTCCATCCGTAGGGAGTCCGGCTGAGGTTTCCACATACGGCCCCGAACAATGTGAACAGGGATCCCGAGACACCAAATGGGTGACTCGGTACACCGTGCCATGGTGTATCTACCGCAACATAGCCCACCCCTAGGGTCAGCACTACGCACGGCCGCCAACACATAACCTACAAACACCAGAAACTATTTGCAACTCCTGGACAGAGTACTAGGGTAGTTAAGAAGCCGAGAGGGTCAATTAAGGATCCCAATGCATGGTAGTAGCTGAATCTTAAATCACACATATAGATCTCAGTTCCTAGGGACAGCCTCAATGAAACAACCCACCATGTACTCCTACATGGCCTCTCATCGATACCTTTACCAAAACATGTTCAACACATCCCTCAATTACCGACATAAGCATTTCACTCTGGCTCATCACCCAAATGAACCAGACCTGACACAACTCTAAGCATAGCAGGCATAGCAAGGTAGGAATCACATACATGGCTCAATCAACTCCTACACATGCTAGTGGGTTTCATCTAGTTACTGTGGCAATGACAGGTCATGCAGAGGATAAGGGTTCAACTACCGTAGCACACAGCAGTTTGAATCGCGTTGTCTTAATGCAGTAAACAAGAGCAGAAGCGAGAACATGGGTTTGTATCGGAATGATCAATGGTTGCTTGCCTGATGGAGTGGTAGTGGGATACTGCCCTTCAGTTGGATACTCATGAATATCCTCGGAGGTAGAACCTACCACGAAGAACACATCAGAACACAATCAACACATGATGATATGCAACAATATGATGCATGCTATGACATGGCAATATGAATGTGTCTTGGCCTAATCAAGCTATAACAGAAAGGAATGAACTCAATTGAATCAAAGATTCAAATATTAGCTCATTAAACATGGCCTTAATAGTGCATTTCCTTATTCTGCTTAAACAGCAAGGTAAACTTTTTTTGTCATGCATAAAACCATTACAGATGGATAGATTGAATTTTTCTGATCATTTTTCATATATAAATCTTTGCATTTGGAGCTATGGTTGATTTTCTATGATTTTTAGAAGTTTTAACTATTTTCTGGAAATTCCTGAATAAAAATAAATCTAGAAAATGCATTACTGCGTCATGCTGACCTCAGTAGGTCAAAGGCGCCAGCCCAGGTCAAACCTGACTGGTGGGCCCCTTCTGTCAGCCTCTCAGCTAATTAATAGGATTAGATTAACACTAATTAGCTGTCAGTGGGGCCTGGGCCCACATGTCAGTGACTGATTTAATTAAAATTAATTAAAACTAATCCTAAATTAGTTAGCAGACCGGCCCCACCTGTCATAGACTCAGGAGGGTCTACCTGGGCCCACCTAGGAGTCAAACTGGGTCAAACTCGCCGGCGACTCGACGCCGGCGAGGCCCGAGATGGTGGCGCAGCCCGGAAAACGCCCACAGGGCACGGGCGAGGCCGTTCTTGGGCTCGTTGGAGAGCTCTTGCAGTCGCGCATCTAGTGGTGGTGGAGGCCGGGCCTACGGTGGCCGGAGACGACGAGGCGAGCTCCAGGGCGGCGGCCGGAGTTCGGCCATGTGCGGGGAGTGGGCTGCGGTGTGCAAACACGGAAACTGAAGCACTAGCGAGGCACTATGCGATGCGGCAAGCACGTTGCATAGCACGGGAGGACCAAATGGTCGCCGGAGCGACGCCAGCGACGAGCTCGAGCGGAGACGAGCTTCGGCCATGGTGGAACTATGGCCTAAAGGGTGCAAACGCGTGGGAAAGAAGAGGGGAAAGGCGGCGGAGCTCACAGGGAGGTCGATGAGTAGCTCAGTGGGCTCGGGGGCGACCGGAGCGAGGCGAATCGATGAACGGCGTCCGGCGGGTACCGAGGTTGAAGATGATCCGATGGCGGCGATGCAGGGCCTGCGGCGATGCATGGCTCGGTGGGGAGGGCGAGGGTGTCGCGGCGGAGCTTCTGGACAGGTCAGAGAGGCGAGGGGGTGACGGAGAGCGCGACTACGGCGGTGAGACGGCGACAAGCTCGTCGGCCATGGTGCGGGAGAGGGTGAGGGAGACGAGGGGAGAGTGAGCGAGGATGAGAGGGGGACGTGGGGGTCGCGTGGCACCCCTAGGCATCTCCAGGCGTCGGCGGAAGCAGGAGGTGGCCGGCGTGTGGCCGCGGGCGCCGGCCACGCGCTCCGCGTCCTTCTGGCGCGAGGACGACGACGACTGGCAGAGCCAGTAGGCTGGGCCGGGCCAGGTGGCTGGGCCAGCACAGGTAAGGCCCGGGTGGGCTTCCCTCTCTCTCTCTCTCTCTCTCTCTCTCTCTCTCTCTTTATTTGTTTCTGTTTTTCTAATTAACTGCAACTGTTGGGCTTTAAATAAAATACTAAAACGTTTCCAAAAATCCTGAAAATAATTGTGGGCTCTGTTTAGATTATTTCCAACAGCAAACATTTATTTCCAGGATTATTTGAGCATTTAAATTATTTTATAGCATTTAAATGCCCAAATTCAAATACTTATGATTTAAATTATTTTATAACATTTATAGCATTTAGTGCACCAATTTTGCCAGAGGTTTTAACCCAAGACAAGGAGGGTGAACTTTTTAGAAGGGCATTTCAGGTTCATTGAAAATAATGTTAGTAAACCCTAGTTGTTTCCAGGGGGTGTTGGGGGTTTCTGCTTTCCCCATTTCAAATTTAAGAGAAATTTAAACATGATGCACACTCTAATGCTTGAACTAGCTAGGGTGTGACAACCATGTCTGATCATCACATGAGATGGAGTAGTTTTCAATGGTGAACATCTCTATGTTGATCATATATACTATATGATTCACGTTCGAACTTTCAGTCTCCCGTGTTCCGAGGCCATTTCTGTACATGCTAGGCTCGTCAAGTTTAACCCAAGTATTCCGCATGTGCAAAACTGTCTTGCACCCGTTGTATGTGAACTTAGAGCTTATCACACCCGATCATCACATGGTGTCTCGTGATACGTCTCCACCGTATCAATAATTTTTGATTGCTCCATGCTATATTATCTACTGTTTTAGACAATATTGGGCCTTATTATCCACTTTTATATTATTTTTGGGACTAACCTATTAACCGGAGGCCCAGCCCAGAATTGCTGTTTTTTGCCTATTTCAGTGTTTCGAAGATAAGGAATATCAAACGGAGTCAAAACGGAACGAAATCAACTAGAGAAGTTATTTTTGGAAGGAAAGCTACCGGAAAAGCTTGGAGTGCACGTCATGAAAGAAGGGAGGTGCCCACGAGGGTGGGGGCGTGCCCACCCCCCTAGGGCACGCCCCCTGCCTCGTGGCCCTCCCTTCGGTCCACGGACGTGCTTCTTTCACCCATATATACCTACGTATCCTAAAACTTCTAGAACGGACGATAGATCGGGAGTTCCGTCACCAAGAAGCCTCTGTAGCCACCGAAAACCAATCTAGACCCGTTCCGGCACCCTGCCGGAGGGGGCAATCCTTCTCCGGTGGCCATCTTCATCATCCCGGTGCTCTCCATGACGAGGAGGGAGTAGTTCTCCCTCGGGGCTGAGGGTATGTACCAGTAGCTATGTGTTTGATCTCTCTCTCCCTCGTGTTCTTGAGGTGGTACGATCTTGATGTATCGCGAGCTTTGCTATTATAGTTGGATCCTATGATGTTTTCTCCCTGTCTACTATCTTGTAATGAATTTAGTTTCCCCTTTGAGGTAATCTTATCGAATTGAGTCTTTAAAGATTTGAGAACACTTGATGTATGTCTTGTCGTGCGTATCTGTGGTGACAATGGGATACCACATGATTCACTTGATGTATGTTTTGGTGATCAACTTGCGGGTTCCGCGCATAAACCTATGCATAGGGGTTGGCACAAGTTTTCATCGTGATTCTCCGGTAGAAATTTGGGGCACTCTTTGAGGTCCTTTATGTTGGTTGAATAGATGAATCTGAGATTGTGTGATGCATATCGTATAATCATACCCACGGATACTTGAGGTGACATTGGAGTATCTAGGTGACATGAGGGTTTTGGTTGATTTGTGTCTTAAGGTGTTATTCTAGTACGAACTCTAGGGCTGTTTGTGACACTTATAGGAATAGCCCAACAGATTGATTGGAAAGAATAACTTTGAGGTGGTTTCGTACCCTACCATAATCTCTTCGTTCGTTCTCCACTATTAGTGACTTTGGAGTGACTCTTTGTTGCATGTTGAGGGATAGTTATGTGATCCAATTATGTTATCATTGTTGAGGGAACTTACACTAGCGAAAGTATGAGCCCTAGGCCTTGTTTCCTATCATTGCAATACCGTTTATGCTCACTTTTATCATTAGTTACCTTGCTGTTTTTATAATTTCAGATTACAAATACCTTTATCTACCATCCATATTGCACTTGTATCACCATCTCTTCGCCGAACTAGTGCACCTATACAATTTACCATTGTATTAGGTGTGTTGGGGACATAAGAGACTCTTTGTTATTTGGTTGCAGGGTTGCTTGAGAGAGACCATCTTCATCCTACGCCTCCTACGGATTGATAAACCTTAGGTCATCCACTTGAGGGAAATTTGCTACTGTCCTACAAACCTCTGCACTTGGAGGCCCAACAACGTCTACAAGAAGAAGGTTGTGTAGTAGACATCAAGCTCTTTTCTGGCGCCGTTGCCGGGGAGGTGACTGCTTGAAGGTATATCTTTAGATCTTGCAATCGAGTCTTTTAGTTTCTTGTTTTATCACTAGTTTAGTCTATAAAAGAAAATTAAAAATGGAATTAAGTTTGCCTCATACGCTTCATCTTTTCAATATCTTTCGTGAGTATGATGGAAAGGAAAATTGTGCTCAAGTCCTAGAAGAAGAATGCATTAGAATGTTTGGAACTAAATATTTGAATGATGAGCATGATTGCAATGTTGTTAGTACGAATTCTTTGAATATCCATGACACTAATGATGATTGCACTAGTTATGATGAAAATGTCTCCTATAAACATTTCAATTTTTGTGGAGTGCATTGGGTTTGTAAGTACACACCAAATAGAGAAGATAGATATTGCAAGAAGCATAAGTACTTAGAAACTAAATTGTTGCAAGAAGAGCTAGATGATTGTGCTGAAAATTGAAATTTTCTTGGCCATACTTGTGAGCTTTGTAATGAACGTGGTCATTTAATTATCCGATGCAAATTGTTTCATGATCTAATCGTCTCCAAAAATTGTGATGACTTGATTTCCCTTGCACATTATAATGAACTTAGTTTGCTTATGGGCTACGAAGAAATGAAACGTATAACTAAGGATATTCCAAAATTTGCCCCTGATAGAGTTCTTCATTTTGACCTAGAGGAAATTTATATGTATTGTGCGGTGAATTGCATTGAAATTCCTTATATTACCAATTACATAAAGAAAAGAAAACAAATAGAAGATGAAGAAAATACTAATGAAAGGGAAGAGACTTCCCAATATCCTCCTATTATTTATTATGATGAATCAGGTAACGAGGAGGAGCCTCCTATTCAACCAATCTCATTAATAAGGAGCTCCAAAAAGAGGATTGAACCCACACATGATGTGGTGAAGAAGAAGAAAAGAAAAAGGAAGAGAGGTAAAAAGATATCTCTCCCAAATAATGCTACTCCTATTACTATTGTGCCTCATGAAAATATAATTGTGGAAGATAATGATATTTCTTATGATCTTGAAAATCTTTTTGGCACTTGCTTGGACGAATATGATAATTGCTATACTATTGGTGCTATCCATACTATTAATTATGAGAGTGATTATGCTTATGATATGAAAAGGCCCAAGCTTGTGGAGGCTATGTTTGATGAGGATGACATATTTGAGAATATATTTGCTGAAATTAATGTTTGTCCCAAGCTTGGGGATGTTACGTTTAATGAAGATGATATTTTTAGTCTCCCAAGTTTTGACATGCAAATTTATAATGAAGATAGCATGCCTCCTACTTATGATGATTATTGTGATGATACTTATGATATAAAAAGTAGTGATTATATTTATAAAACTTGTTGTCGGCGTTCTGGGAACAGGGGTCCCCAGACTTGCCTACCTGCGGCCTGCGGCGTGGCTCAAAGGGGGGCCCAGCACGGCCCATCTTCATCAACACAGACCCAAGACCCTCGCGAGGGGCCAAGCCTCGCGGGGCGGACGACACAGAACTTCCTCAGGCACGGCCTCATCAGGCTGGCTCGCGAGGAGGCGGAGAGATCAAGGCGGGGTACCTCACGAGGTGCCCGTGACGCAAGCCATGACGACCAAAGGCGCCAGGCGGGCGCCAGCCGTGCAGTGTCCTCCTTTCCTCTTTGGTGCAAAGGGAGCAAGCACAGGCGAGAGCATCAAGCAAAGGCACCCGTTTCGGTGCAACGAGACCAAGACCAGTCCAACGGCAGGGAGGAAGTCATTGTGGAGCCCAAGCCAGCGTCACCACCAGAGCCTTTGGCAGGCGAGGACCAACTTTAGTCAGGATAAGTGTACTAGATGTTCCCCTTCAAAATGGCCAATTGTTGGCGCCCTTCCCGCTCAATATTTGGGAAGAGGCCCAGGGCCTTTGCCTATAAATTGGACTAGCCACCCCCAGGGTAGGGGGGCAATCAAGAAGGGAGAATCTAGAAGCCAAGAGAGAAACTAGCTAGGATCGGATCGAGTAGCATCACACACAAAGAGAGAGAGAGGGGCGACTGAACTCCTCCTAGCAGTTCATCCCCCCAGCCAAGAACAGACCCTCGTGAGGCTGTTCTTCCTTGTATTGCTCATCATCATCAGCCCAAGAGGCAATCCACCACACCACACACTGGAGTAGGGTATTACACCACAACGGTGGCCCGAACCAGTATAAACCCTGTGTCTCTTGTGCTGTTCTTTCCATAGCTTAGATCTTAGCGAGGTGGAGGGGTGCAGGTAGGTAGAAGGCGAAATCTCCACGTGCACCCCAGTGTTCGAACCTCAAGGGTCTGCCAGAACCCGAAATCCAACATTTGGCGCGCTAGGTAGGGGTGCGCCGGAATCCACCTTCTACCGCTTCGTGTCCCGTCGCATCGTCATCACCATGTCCGGCGACCAGGCAGGCAACCCAGATCCATGGGCGGCATGGCCCGCCCGCGCAGAGCCACTCGCCTCGGGCGACCCCGTGCCCCAGGCAGCTCGCGGTCCGCAGGGCGCTGCGGGCCGCGGGTGACATGGACAGGCTTCGACAGCTCTCACACCACGGTAGGCGCGGTCGGCAGCAAGGGCCTCTAATCACGCAGCGACCACAACACCGTACACCCGCCGGGAGCAGGCGAACTCGAGGGCCGCGCTCACGGTGGCCCGAGAGCTGCTGCAGTGCAGGTTGCTGGAGGGCGGCCGCGACGTGCTGCTGGAGCGGGTGGCAGAGCTCCTGGGCTTCGCCGCCTCGGGGGCTCACCCCTTCTGCACCCAGCTCCCATCTCAAGCCCAGGGCGGCCTGCGCGGGGGCTCCGCGCGCGCCCGCGGGCTCCAAGGCTACCCCAACGCCGGCGAAGCTGTTGGCACCAGACCGGCGGCGGTGCTGCCCCCGCTCCCGGTATGCGAAGAAGAAGGACTCGACGCGACCCACGGCCCCAGTGGACAGCCGCGCTACCACCCCACGGTGGGCGCGTCAAGTAGGACTGCGTGGCACGCGGAGCACTATGGCGTGGCCTTCGGGATGACGACGCCAGAAGAATACGTGCCCCTCATGATGGACCAAGGACACCCTCACGAGGGCGAACAAGGCTCGCTCCTCAGCCCAAGCTGGGGGGACGAGGCGCCAGAAGCTGAGCCCTTCCACGAGCCCCGGGACGGTCCCACTGGCCATGCTGGTGCAACGATTATCGGGTACCGCTAATTCCTCAGGAGCAGGCATACGCTAATCATGGATCGCAGGAGGTGCAGGTCGCCACAGCGAGCAGCTGCCCCGCTCCCACAGTCTCCTACCCCTCGGGAGGAGGGCGCAGGGGGCTGCAGGAGAGGGGCCGAGATCCGACATCAACACCGCGGCATTCGGAGCAAGGTGTTCTTAGGAGGTAGGCCCTCTACTGGGGAGGTGCCTCAGGGCCTGCCCCTGGCGAAGGACCCGTGGTCGTCGGGGGAACCGCTGGCGACCGCTCTACCCCATCGGCGGCGTCCTAGTTTCCGGTCGTCGTTGATAGCACTAGAGTGTGGCGCAAGGCGGGGCCCTCGTGTGGCGATATGAAGCAAGGCCGGTACCTGTGAAGAAGGCCCAGTGCCTGTGAAGCTCGCCGCCCCGTGACACTCTCACGTAATAATGAGTGGGGCTGTACACGCCCCGGAGTCTCAGGGGTGCCAGCCTCAGGCCCTGGGGATCCCTCCCATGCCCAGTGGCAGCACTTAGCTCCGCGCTGGTGAGAAGACGTCCAAGACTAGATTAGGTGCCGGACGCGGCCTTTTGTCTGCTTTCGTCGCTTTTCCCTTTGGTTGTCACTTTCCCCCGCTAGATTCAAGTTGGATTTGAATTTGAGATTTGCGTGTGTTCGGGGAAGGGGTGCTGAGTCTCGTTCAAGCAATTTCTCGCGTTTTGATTACCACTTCACCTCAGCTGCCTCCCCTTGTGAGCCCCTCGCAAGCCGGGTCAGGCCTAGCTTGCGCGCAGCCCAGACTGCCGCCGCTGCGTCCTCTCAGGAGGGTTTTTTTACTGCAGATCCTACGGATTCTATCAGGGAACACTCGGGACACCACAGCCTCCCACAGGCTACCTCAGGGCCCGCACGGGACGAAGGTAAACTAGCCAACCAGCGCGTCGCTTAGCCAACCACTTGGCGCGGGCGCATGTGCAATGTAACATCTACTAATACGATGAACACAAGTTTTACATGAGGGGCTCCCCCTCCCAAAATGCTCTCACAGCCATCAGGCCAAAACCTGAGTTCTATTCATGCAGGGTAAGGAAACAGGAACGATGCGTGATCAGTCGAATAAATCCCCCAATGCGTCCTCAGGAGCACCACCCGAACCGTTGCTAGCGTTGCTGGACTCGCCATCGCTGTCTGCATCGCCGCCAGCGGCGTCAGGGCCGTTCAACACACCGCCCTCGTCGGCAGCCACAATCACGTCATCGTCGTCTGAAGCGAAGGCCCTGACAAGAGCATCCACATTGTCTTCCACCCAGTGCGCCAGGTGGTCTCGGACGGCCTGGGGGATTGGGGCGATGGCGGCGTCGAAATCGAAGTGGGGATCCATGTTCCAGAGATGGCTGAAGACGCGAGAAAAGGCGCGCCTGAGCAGGGCGCGGCTCCTCCCCTCCACCAACCTATCAGCCCTGACCGACCGCGCCTCCAGCTGTGTCACCACGTCGGTGAAGAACTGAAGGTTGTCGGCGTAGTTGACTGCGTGCGGCTCGCCAACAGTCGCCTCGCAGATGTTGCCCAAGGCTGTGTTGGCTCTCTCCCGGAGCGTGGTGAGCATGGGGTCGTGCTCATGCTCCAGGATCCGCTGCTGACGTATCTCGTCCGCATTCTGGCGCGCGACGGCTTCAGCCTCCTCCACCCGATGGCGAAGAAGGAGCACCTCGGCCTGGGAGGTGGTTGACTCCCCTTGTGCTACTTCAAGGGCGTCCCGAAGAGGATCAGCCCGCCGCGTCGCTTCCTCCAGCTTGGCCTTCAAGACAACAGTCCTACCTTCAGCCTCGGCCCGGATCAACCCGAGCCTCTCCTCAGACTCGCGCTCGAGGTCCAAGCGCGCCATCGCCACCCGACGTCCGACCTCCTCCAGGACATGGGCTTCCCATGCAGCGACATCATCCTCCGCCTGCGTCACCAAGCGCTCCCTCGTCTCCAGATGCTCGTACTCGCGGGTACGTTCGGCGGCTTCCAGCGTCAGCGCCTCCTCACGCTTCTGGAGCTCTGCTGGGTCGCCAGAGGCCACCTTCATCAACGTGAGGGCTGCCTCGCGCAGCTCCACTTGCTCCTCCAGTGAGTGGCACCAGGCCAGGAGCTCCCAAGCCCGCTCCTCCGCCGCCTCTCGCCGCTGGTCAGCTTCCCGGGCCTCCTCAGCAGCCCAAGATCAGGCCTCCCGAGAGGCCACCAGCGACGCCTTGGCCTCTTCGTCGTCAAGATCGCGCTGATGGCGCGCAAGGGCAATGGCGCCCTCCAGCTCACGCCTCTCTGCAGCCAGGCGCAGGCCCTCGGCCTCAAGGCGCGCGTCTTCATCAGCAAGCTCCTCACCAAGCAGGCTCACCGCGTCAGCCGCCCTTCGAAGGAATCCTTGGCGAAGAGCGCGACGCTCCCGGGCGCGCTCGAGCATGTCTTCCACACCACCATCTGCCCCAAGCAAGCGCCGGGGGCCACGGATCAGCACTCCCCCTCTGGGCAGGGGGCTGGGGGCTGGCACCCTCGCGACGGCCGGGTACGCCACGCCAGAAGCCCGGCCTGGAGCCAGCCCATCCCCAAATGAAGAGCGTAGGGAGCGCCTCAGCCAATCGCAGTCCACAACCAGGCGAGAAGCCCACGGCAGGCTGGCTATGCCACGAGAAGGCCCGCGAAGGAGGATCGCGAGGCGCAGGGCCTTGATGCGCCTCGGGACGGTTCGCCTCTCCGATCGCCCTCACCACAAGGGCTCTGCTGCTCGGAGCGCTTGAGAATGGTAGAGGGGGCAAAGACAAGGGGGACGGCACCTCAGCCATCTCCGCGAGCTCGGCTGGAAGGGGCCTGCGGAGCAAGGATCAGTAAAAGCAACAGAAGGATCGGGAGCTGGAAAAGGAGAAGGCTTACTCATCAGTGGCGAAGTACTTCCTACGCTTCAGCAGGCGACAAGGGTAATCGTCGCTCAGGGCCTCCCTTCTCTTCTGGAGGGCCTCAAATTCCACGCGGAAGCGGCCCAAGAGTTGAGCGCAGGGATCAACCTACGACGAGGACGAAGCATCAAGGCGATCCGCGTCAGGGGCGCCTGCCTGATGCGCACTGCCAGTCGCCTCGCCAAGAGAAGCGGCTGGAGCCTCAGGGGCCTCAGCCGCAGGCGCTGAGGGCCGCTGCTTGCCCCGTGACTCCGAGGATCCGGACTCCTCCCCGGACTCCGAACCCCCCGTGCCCCTGCCAATCGAATCCGATTGGGCGCCGATAATGGAGTTCACCGCCGCAGACATCTTTCAGCATTCGCCTTTTGGCGAAATCCCGAATTCTCTTAAGTCTCTCTCTTTATCAGGAGAGCCCTGGCCGGACTACGGTTAGCGAGGGTGGAATACGGACGATGAGGAAATTCAAAGCCCACCCACCATCCACTTTGTAGCCACTGTCGACAATCTAACCGACATGCTTGACTTCAGCTCCGAAGACATCGACGGCATGGACGACGATGTAGGAGACGAACAGGAACCAGCACTTGTAGGGCGCTGGAAGGCCACCTCGTCATATGACATATATATGGTGGACACTCCAAAAGATGGAGATGGCGATGGAACAGTGGGGGATGACGCCCCCAAGAAACAGCCAAAGCGCCGGCGTCAGCGGCGCCGCTCTAAATCCCACCAAAGCAAAAACGGTGATTCCGGCACGGGAGATAATACTACCCCGGATAGCGCCGAAGAA
Source organism: Triticum aestivum (assembly GCF_018294505.1). Lineage (NCBI taxonomy): Eukaryota > Viridiplantae > Streptophyta > Magnoliopsida > Poales > Poaceae > Triticum > Triticum aestivum. The sequence continues at coordinate 212,870,538 of NC_057809.1, forward strand.
CACCCACCTCGGCAAGATTCGGCCCAGGAAGATGGAAAAGCCAGCCCTCATGAGAGAGCAGCAGATCGAGAGGTCGAGGATGATAACTATACGCCTCCCTCCGAAGACAAGGCAAGCCTCGATGACGACGAATTCGTCATACCATCAGACCCTGCCGAACAAGAGCGTTTTAAACACAAGCTTTTAGCCACGGCAAGCCGCCTCAAGAAAAAGCAGCAACAGCTTAGAGCTGCCCAAGATTTGCTAGCTGACAGATGGACTGAAGTCCTTGCGTCCGAAGAGTATGAACTCGAACGCCCCTCCAAGAGTTACCCGAAGCGCAGGCCGCTACCCCGATCAGAGGAGGAAGCACCTACATCACCAGCGCATGACATGGCAGACTGGCCACCTCGCGGCCGCGACAGAGAGGCCTCTCGGCCCTCCACCCAAGCCATGCCCCGATGCCGCTCAACTAAGGCACGGGAAAATGCGCCCGACCTGCGACACATACTGGAGGATAAGGCAAGACAAACAAGATCGATCTACGGATCGCGCAGGCGCCCTACGTCATGTGACAATGATCTTCACTCCGGATACAAAAAATCCAGCCAGGCCGAACACAACAGACATAGCTCCTCCAAGCAGCGTCGTGATATAGCCCAGTACAGAGGCGCTGCACACCCGCTATGCTTCACGAATGAAGTAATGGATCATAAAATCCCAGAGGGTTTCAAACCCGTAAACATCGAATCATACGATGGCACAACAGACCCGGCGGTATGGATCGAGGATTATCTCCTTCACATCCACATGGCACGCAGCGATGATCTACACGCCATCAAATACCTCCCGCTCAAACTTAAAGGACTGGCCCGGCATTGGCTTAACAGCTTGCCATCAGACTCAATCGGTTCTTGGGAGGACCTGGAAGCTGCATTCCTCGACAACTTCCAGGGCACTTACGTGCGACCGCTGGATGCCGACGACTTAAGCCACATAATTCAGCAACTAGAAGAATCGGCCAGACAATTCTGGACACGGTTCCTAACAAAGAAAAACCAGATAGTCGACTGTCCGGACGCAGAGGCCCTAGCAGCCTTCAAGCATAACATCCGCGACGAGTGGCTTGCCCGGCACTTGGGACAGGAAAAGCCAAAATCCATGGCAGCCCTCACGACACTCATGACCCGCTTTTGCGCGGGAGAAGACAGCTGGCTAGCTCGCAGTAACAACTTATCAAAGAACCCTAGTAATTCGGATACTAAGGACAAAAGTGGCAGGACACGTTGGAATAAGAAAAAACGCCGCATTAACAGCGACAACAACGAAGACACGGCAGTCAATGCCGGATTCAAAGGCTATAAATCCGATCAGCGGAAAAAGCCATTCAAAAAGAATACTCAGGGCCCGTCCAGTTTGGACCGAATACTCGATCGCTTGTGACAGATACATGGCACCCCCGAAAGGCCAGCCAATCACACTAACAGGGATTGTTGGGTGTTCAAGCAGGCAGGCAAGTTAAGGGCCGAAAACAGAGACAAGGGGCTGCACAGTGACGACGAGGAGCCCGCCAAACAACAATGGACAGAAGGGCTTTCCCCCACAAGTGCGGACGGTGAACATGATATATGCAACCCACATTCCCAAGCGGGAGCGGAAGCGTGCGTTACGGGACGTATATGCGATAGAGCCAGTCGCCCCAAAGTTCAACCCATGGTCCTCCTGCCCGATCACTTTTGATCGAAGGGATCATCCCACTAGCATCCATCATGGCGGCTTCGCCGCATTGGTTCTCGACCCAATCATCGACGGATTTCATCTCACAAGAGTCCTCATGGACGGCGGCAGTAGCCTGAACCTGCTTTATCAGGATACAGTGCAGAAAATGGGCATAGATCCCTCAAGGATTAAGCCCACAAGAACGACCTTTAAAGGCGTTATACCAGGTGTAGAAGCCAACTGTACAGGCTCAGTAACACTTGACATGGTCTTCGGATCCCCGAACAATTTCTGAAGCGAAGAGTTAACCTTCGATATAGTCCCGTTTCACAGTGGCTATCATGCCCTGCTCGGACGAACCGCATTCGCAAAAGTTCAATGCGGTGCCGCACTACGCATATCTCAAGCTCAAGATGCCAGGCCCTCGAGGAGTAATTACGGTCAACGGAAACACCAAACGCTCCCTCCGTATGGGGGAGCACACGGTGGCTCTCGCAACGGAGGTACAAAGTAGCCTTTTCAGGCAATTCTCCAGTCCGGCCATTAAAAAGCCAGACACTGCCAAGCGCGCCCGGAGTAACCCACAGCAGGACCGCCTGGCACACTCTGAGCAAGCGTAGCAATGCGGCCCCAACCCTAGCTTTCGCGACATAGCGAAACCAGTACCTCGCGTACATAACTATGCCCTTGAAATACCATGGGCACAGGGGAAGGGGCACAATAACGACACGCCCAAAGTACGGCTTAAAACGTACTAGGGGCTGCCGGATTCCTTTTTTTAAATTTTTCTTATTTTCAGGACTCCATACTTCGGACGACCTGTTCGGCAATTCGACTGCCGCACAAACGATGCAAGATCCAGGGAGGCAGACAAGCCATGCCGCATTATGGAACTCCCAGGTGGTCTCTGTTACGAGCGGTATACCTATTTTAAATACAATTCCACAGCTTGCCCCTGGTCAGGACATACTGAATAGTCCAATATCTTTTGCTTACCGCACTATTTGTATCGTTCGGCTTTGATAAATAGCCTCTCTATAAACAATGCATAGCTTTTATCTATTTTCTGCATTACTCTCTTTTATATATGTTCATTAATGACATGTTGCACCCGTACACTATGGTACGGCAAGTACGCCAGGGGCTTCAGTACCCTTTAATATGGTGTGAGAAGTACGTACACTTTCACAAGTGCGGCACCCCGAACTTATAGCACTATATGCATCGGCTCCGAATCATGATTTGGGTCAATAGTTGGGTTTGCCCGGCTCCTATGTTTTGGTGCCTTACATTCCACTATATCGGCTAAGGTAGCACTAGGAGAACCACTGCGATTGTGCCCCGGTTGAGCTGGGTTAAGCACCTCAGTGGAGAAAGCTAAAACTGACTGTCATGATGAGGCGAGAGACCGGTCGCTGTTCGAGAGGTTTTTCGAGTCCCTAAAGACTTATGCCGCTTCGAGTGAGGAGCCGGATTTGTCCGGCCAAGGTGTGGATAGCGCCCCGAACTCGGTCTTCCGAACTAGGGGCTTCGCCAAAATTTAAAATTATAAAGTTCTATGGCTAAGTGAGAGTGTTCAAGCATTATAGTCCGATTGCCTGGTTCATTGTGCTGAGCGCCTCCCTCGAAGGACCCAACTATAGGAAAAAGAGCGCTCAGGTTTATCCCGAACACCCCAGCACTAGTGGCATGGGGGCAGAAGCCGACGACTGGCCATCTCTCAATTTTTTGATAAACAGCCGTACAGAAAATAATATTTTAAATTCAACAAGCATTGCTTAAAGCGCCTATGAACAAGTTTTCAGCGCACAGGATAAAAACGAGTGAGTTTATTCAAAAATTACATCCTTGGTGCATTCATCCGCCACAAGGCGGGCACCCACAAGAACATCCTTGTAATAGTTCTCGGGCTTGTGATGCTCCTTCCCCGGCAGTGGCCCGTCCTTCACAAGCTTCTCACCGTCCAGCTTACCCCAGTGCACCTTTGCACGGGCAAGGGCCCGACGGGCACCTTCGATGCAGACGGAGCGCTTGATGACCTCGAGCCTTGGACAGGCCTCCACCAGCCGCCGCACCAGCCCGAAGTAGCTCCTAGGCAGGGCCTCTCTGGGCCATAGCCGAACTATGAAGCCCTTCATGGCCTGTTCGGCCGCCTTGTGGAGCTCAACCAGCTGTTTCAGCTGGTCGCTCAAGGGCACAGGGTGTCCGGCCTCAGCATACTGAGACCAGAACACCTTCTCCGTCGAGCTGCCCTCTTCAGCTCGGTAGAATGCGGCGGTGTCGGATACGCTGCGGGGAAGATCTGCGAATGCCCCTGGAGAACTCCGGATTCGGGTAAGTAATAAGTAGTTTACTTTTATATTTCTGCTTTGCATAAAGAATGCCTTACCCGCCGCTATCTTCTTCATCTCCTCCAACTCTTGGAGGGCCTTTTGGGCGTCGGCCTTGGCAGACTTGGTAGTCTCAAGGGCCGCCACGAGCTCGGACGGTTGGGTCTTTGACACAAGCTCCAAACTCTCATGTTTTTTCATGAGAGCCTGAAGCTCTTGCTGCACCTTGCCGACCTGAGCCCCAAGTTTCTCTCGCTCAGTGCACTCCGCGACCGTTTTCTTTTCGGCCTCGGACAGCGCCTGCTTGAGGGTCGCCACCTCAGTCGTGGCCCCTACAATAAGCGGTGCAATCCTGTTATTTTTTGCAATCACGCCTCTCTATAGGCACTTTTTTCTGTAAGGTATTTCTTACCTTCTTTCTCCTCGAGCTGCCGCTTGGCAAGGCCGAGCTCTTGCTCGGTCCGCTCGAGTCCCTGTTTCAGGGCACCCAACTCCGCAGTCAATGCGGCGGTGGCTAGCAGCGAAGCCTGCATACGCATATTGACTCTTTGTTGTTAGACTCCTGCGAAATTTAATAGATCCTCTATTCGGCTTTTCTTTCCGAACGCCAAACAGAGCATCAGGGGCTACTGTCTATGCGGTTATATTCTTACATATTTTTTACTTACCTCGAAGCCTGTTAGAAGGCTAGCGCAAGCTTCAGTTAGTCCGCTCTTGGCGGACTGAACCTTCTGGATCACCGTACTCATAATAGTACGATGCTCCTCGTCGATGGAGGCGCCGTCAAGCACCTCAAGCAGATTGTCCGGCACCTCCGGTTGGACGGAGGCCGCCGGCTCATAAGGCTTGCTCCTCTTGGAAGGAGTTCGCCTACCGTGGTCCGGAACTGTTGAAGATTTTGGCGCGGTGTCCGGCACAAAGCCGGACTTGGAGCCCTGGGGGGTCTTGTCCCCTTTACTCCTGGGGTCCAGGAGGTCGCCTTGCGGCTCCTCCAGGACCACCTCCTCCTGCCCCGGAGCTCGTTGCGACGCCACTTCGGCGTCGTCCGCAGTGCGGGGGGAGACAGCGGGCGGAACTGAGTTCACGTCCGATGAATCCAGGGAACCGCTCGACGACTCGTTGATTTCGGCCCGGGGCGGACTGCATAATTACATTCGACATTAAGGAAAGCTATGCAACAAAGGAACATCATGAGTTATTCTAATATCTGAACTTACGATTTCGTCGGACGCTTGGCCCTGTTTGGCCACTCCTCTTTGCCCTCTTCGGCGTTGGGGGCGTAGTCCGGCGGAGGGGTCTTCCTTTTCCTAGACCCCTCGGCCTCTCCCGTTAGGGCGGCCCTCCTCTTCTCTCCTCCCTCCGCTGGGGGGGGGGGAGAGTTTTCTTCTTCCTCCTCCTCGTTAGCGCGGGAGGAGGGCGTCTCGGACTCGTCAGATGATGACACCGCCACATTACGGGCACTCTTTCGAGTCCCCGTGGCCTTCTTCTCCGGCACCACATACGGCGCCGGAACCAGCAGCTTCGCTAGTAGAGCTGGGGCTGGGTTTTCGGGCAGCGGAGCCGGACAGTTAATCGGTCCGGATATCGCCCGCCAAGCCTGTCAAAGGTAAGGGAGTTTAGATCCTGCATAGAGTCAAACTATGAAAAAACTTAACATCCTGTAAAAGGTGAAAATAGCTTACCTCGCTAGCGTGACGCTGCGAGCTGTATCCGCGGTCCTCGGAAGCGGATGTGGGAGCCTCGGCGCCTTTGGTTAGCACCTTCCAGACGTCTTCATACGTCATGTCGAAGAGCCTGTTAAGGGTTTGGTGCTGCGCCGGGACGAACTCCCACATATTAAAATCCCGTTGTTGGCACAGGAGGATCCGGCAGACGAGCATAACCTGGATTACATTAACAAGCCGGATTGGCTTGTTCACCAGGGACTGGATGCATGTTTGCAATCCGGTCACCTCTTTTTCGTCACCCCATGATAGGCCCGTCTCTTTCCAGGACATAAGCCGCGTGGGGGGTCCGGATCAGAAATCGGGGGCTGCGATCCATTTCGGATTGCGCAGCTCGGTGATGTAAAACCACCATGATTGCCACCCCTTTAGGGTCTCCACGAAGGAGCCCTCGAGCCATAGGACGTTGGCTATCTTGCCCGCCATGGAGCCTCCGCACTCCGCCTGGCTGCCGCACACCACCTTGGGCTTGACATTGAAGGTCTTGAGCTAGAGGCCGAAATGAGGGCGGACGCGGAGGAAAGCCTCGCACACGATGATAAACGCCGAGATGTTGAGGATGAAGTTCGGGGCCAGATCGTGGAAATCCAGGCCGTAGTAGAACATGAGCCCCCGGACAAATGGGTGGAGTGGAAAACCCAGTCCGCGGAGGAAGTGGGGAAGGAATACTACCCTATCATGGGGCCTTGGGGTGGGGAGAAGCTGCCCCTCCTCGGGAAGCCGGTGCGCGATGTCTTTGGACAAGTATCCGGCCTTCCTTAGCTTTTTGACATGGCCCTCCGTGACGGAGGAGACCATCCACTTGCCTCCCGCTCTGGACATTGCTGGAGAAGGTTGAGGTGGGAAGTGCGGGCTTGGGCGCTGGAGCTCGAGTGCGTAGGAGATGGATAGGCAAAGGAGGAAGAAGGCGTAGGTAAAAAGGTGGATCCTTATCCCCTTATATGGGCGGATGCGGTTGTGCATCCCCACCTGCCTAGTAAAACTCGCTTGCCTCCCATGCGCCGTGATAAGTGGCGCCATTGGATTACCCACGTCCGTGTTGATGAGAATCCCGTAAGGGCACACGATCTCTGCTTTCACAAGACGTGCCAAGGAAACCGCCTTGCAAAACATGCTGAGGTGGAAAAGTAAAAACGATTCGAGTAAAGAACTTGGTTGTAGTGTGATGATGCACTGCGGAATACGTCAGCATATTTGATTTGTGTTTATATTATTCTCTCTATGGCAATATGTGGAAGCTTATTTTGCAGAACCGGACACTACTCTTGGTGTTTACAATCTTCTATGAAGGACTTGGAGGAGGAACCCGCCTTGCAATGCCGAAGACAATTTGCGCGCCGGACTCGTCGTCATTGAAGCTTGGTTTAGGGGCTACTGAGGGAGTCCTGGATTAGGGGGTGTTCGGGTAGCCGGACTATACCTTCAGCCGGACTCCTGGACTATGAAGATACAAGATTGAAGACTTCGTCCCGTGTCCGGATGGGACTTTCCTTGGCGTGGAAGGCAAGCTTGGCGATGCGGATATTCAAGATCTCCTACCATTGTAACTGACTCCATGTAACCCTAACCCTATCCGTGTCTATATAAACCGGAGGGTTGTAGTCCGTAGGCAATCAACTCCATACACAACAATCATACCATAGGCTAGCTTCTAGGGTTTAGGCTCCTTGATCTCGTGGTAGATCTACTCTTGTATTACCCATATCATCAATATTAATCAAGCAGGAGTAGGGTATTACCTCCATCGAGAGGGCCCGAACCTGGGTAAAAAACATCGTGTCCCTTGTCTCCTGTTACCATCCGGCCTTGACGCACAGTTCGGGACCCCCTACCTGAGATCCGTCGGTTTTGACACCGACATCAGCCATTTGGCACGGTCATGGAAAAATCTGGAGTGGAAACAAGGTCTTCAGAGCAGACAATGCTATCTGACGAAGCGCATGTCTTGCTGGTTATCGATAGCTCCTCAGAGGAGGATTCAGAGACAGATGAGCAGTCATATT